>NC_053491.1:308824590-309124590 GCF_905171775.1 Rana temporaria
GTATACCCGTTTGGGCCCGGGGCCTTTCCGGATTTAACTGCTTTAAGTGTTGCCTTCAATTGCTCAGGCGAGATTGGCGCCTCAAGACTACTTCGGGCCGTGGGCGATAGTCTCGGAAGACTTGCTGAGGAAAGATATTCCTCTATAACCGACGCTGGTGTTGGTGTTTGTACTAAGTTGTATAAAAGGAAGAATAATATTCTCCAAAAAGTTCTACTATGTCTTTAGGTTTCCGTACTAGTTGTCCCTTCTTCCCCTTAATTTGTGATATATATGTTGACAGATTTTTTTCCTTTTGTTTCCCAGCTAACAACTTACTGCACTTATCTCCCAATTCATACTTCATCTTCCTGCCCCGTTGTATTGCTGCTTTAGCTTTAAAAACGCAAACTCTGTAAGTTGTCTTCTCAGCTGACCTAATTCCCCTCCCATAGAAGTTACCTGTGTTTTTTTATGTTGGAGCTCCAACTCCTGAATTTCTTCTAACAATTTCGGAATCTTTTTCTCTTTTTCTTCATTATTGACCCATATTTAAATCAGAACTCCCCTGATCACTGTCTTATGTACCTCCCACACCATTCCCGGATTTCTCCCTGGCATATCATTGACTTGGAAATATGCCTCAATTTCCCTAGCTACCTCCTCCTTAATTTCCGGGTTCTGCAACAGACTCATTTAAACACCAGCGTCTCTCCTGAGAGAGGACCGCATTGGATAAAGAGAGGCACAAGCTGATCGGGGTGTGGTTCGACCACGTTATACTTCCAATGGTCGCTTCTGATACTGAGGAAATCAAATAGTGGGGGATTATCAACCATTTATTTATCATTACTGTTCACGCTGTCATTTTTCTGTCTTCGCTTCCCCCGTCCTCTCTCTATCCATGGCCATCTGTTCTTAGAGGTTATCCCTTTCTGGAATGGCCGGCTCACTTGGGATGTATTATATGCATGCCCGATTGCTGGTCATCTCTCAAGGGCAGACCCACTGTAATATGTTCTAATATAATGTAGATGTGAGTGAGATGACGTATAGACAGCCAAAGCTCTGTCCGTCTGTATCTTTATTTGTTCATTCAAAAATCATATATACAGTCCTGATCAAAAGTTTAAGACCACTTGAAAAATGGCAAAAAATCATATTTTACATTGTTGGATCTTAACAAGGTTCCAAGTAGAGCTTCAACATGCAACAAGAAGAAATGAGAGTGAGACAAAACATTTTTTGAGCTTTCAATTAAATTGAAAAAACTATTAAACTGAAACAGGCTGTTTTTCAAAAGTTTAGGACCACATGCCTTTAAAAAGGCCAAATCTCTGCAAAGATGTGGATTGTCATGTTCTGTCAGGTAGTCACACGTTGTGATGGCAAAGGCAAAAAAAACTCTCCCTTTTCGAACGTGGTCGGGTTGCTGAACTGCATAAGCAGGGTCTCTCATCAAGACAGTGGACGATCCTCGGCCCTTACTGGTGCTGACTGCAGCCCCATAACCATCAGACGGCATCTGAGACTGAAGGGCTTCAAAAACAAAACACTTTAAAAACCTTGTCTCCTTGAACGCCACAGAACTGCTTGTTTGGACTTTGCAAGAGAGCACCAAACATGGGACATTCAAAGGTGGAAGAAAGTTTTATTCTTTGATGAGAAAAAAAATGTAACCTTGATGGTCCTGATGGTTCCCAGCATGACAAGCAGATGTTTTCTACGCACCACAGTGGAGGGGGCGCCATAATGGTCTGGGGTGCTTTTTCAATGGAGCTTCAGGAAGTGCAGGGGCGTCAAACGACCGCTGGCTATGTCCAGATGTTGCAGAGAGCATTCCTCATGACTGAGGGCCCTCGTCTGTGTGGCAACAACTGGGTTTTTCAACAGGACAATGCTACAGTACACAATGCCCGCAGGACAAGGGACTTCTTCCAGGAGAATAACATCACCCACTCACCTCATGGAAACGCTTGCATCAAGCATGCCAAAACAAATTTTTGAAGTGATCAACAATAACGACGGAGCTACTCATTACTGAGTTCATGTTTGAAGTTGGATTTCTGTTTTGGAGGGGGGGGGTTCGTTTTTTATTTTTGGAGGTGTGGTCCTAAACTTTTGATCAACTGAAAAACAGCCCGTTTCAGTTTATTCGTTTTCATTAAATTGAATGCTCAAAAAATGTTTTGTCTCACGCTCATTTCTTCTTGTTGCATGTTGAAGCTCTACTTGGAACCTTAAAATTCAACAATGTAAAATATGATCTTTTGCCATTTTTCAAGTGGTCTTAAACTTTTGATCAGGAGTGTGTGTGTGTGTGTGTGTGTGTGTGTGTGTATATATGTATGTATATATATATATATAAATAAAATTTTGTATAGGTTGTATCCCAATATGTAAAGTGTAACCAGATAACCAGTGTAACGTAGGAGTGTATGCATCTGCGATAACATACATTTTTTTCCCTTTTCTCTCCCCCTCCTATTATGTTCCACTGTTTAGATATGGCCAATGATTTCCTCTTTGCATCTACCGGAGCAATCCACGGGAATGCAGATTAATTACATCCAACCAACACATGTCATACACTGTGCGGTGACCATCTTTCCAGGGTTCCCCTACAGTGTTAAACACACATTCTGCAGCAATGGTAGCTATCCTCTACGGTGAGCCTTTGCATGCCAGCGTCCAGCTCTCTGCAAGTATCCTCTGTGGGCGCGTAGGGGCAAACACCACTGCGCACACAGTGCTGAATCCGAACGGAGGTTCGGTGGTTTGTGTCTGTCCACAATTTGGCCAATAGGAGCCACCTTGGGAACATACCCACCTATGGGATGGTCGGGCTGCCCAGTCACCGCCATGCGTGACACGCTTCCGCGTCATTGGCGTGTGGCGCGCATGGGCGGGATGCGCTTCTTTAGGATGGGAATCCCTAGGCTCTCTGGTGTTCTGTCCACGCCCACTGACGCAACCAACGCCGCCCTCACTGGGCGGCGCTGCTGCATTAAGAGGGATATAAAAGGGCTCCCTTAGCACAGATCAGTAGCGAGAGCTCTGCTGTGCACATCCCATTTATACTGCTACTGCGATACAGGTAACAATTTTACTTTTTAGTTGCTTTTTCTTTCTGCAAAGACTGCCTCAAACTTCTGGGTGGATTATAGACTGTACATACATTTTTCTTTAGGTTATACCCGATAACCTGTGTATAAGGCTAAAAAAAGGCCTTAAGGATAACCAGAATATATTCCTAAAGGTAACTAGCACTAATATGTGGGACTCAAAGTTTTTGCCAGCCGACATTCACTTTATTTTACGGGCCCCACACATCTACAATGTAAATCAGAATCCAGATATAGATCTTCATTACCTTTTATTCAATTATCTAATCTTTTTTCATCATTTTCCTTTTCACTCATACACTATTTATTAGTGGGGGTTTTTTCGCTCCGTTTCACATCCCTATTTGTGGCACAAGCCTAGTTGTGACCACATCTGTTCAAACATTTGATGTTTCCCGGACCCTTATATGTAAGCTTTACCCCATATCAGCTACTACATACTTTTCATTAGAACGGTTTTATATATTTTGATTGCCCGATTTCCTAATAAACCACAAGTACCAGCATTTCTATCCGACAGCCCCAGCAATGGCCCGGACGTACTCAGATAATATAAGAATTTTTCTTATGCATCACGACTGCAGGATGCCATATGCTTGACACTTCCTGCACAGTTTTTGCATCAACTAATTAATTTTTATTTTTATTTAATCTCCACCACTGGCATTTTTAACTTTATACCTTCATAGCATTAATTTGGGTACCAGCTTACTGTATAGGATTACTTCCTGGATGCGGTCACGCAGGTTTCACGTGTGAGGAACCTTTTGCTGCACCCCACCAGGCAGAGTCTTCTGCCAAGTGTGGGGGGGGGGGGGATTTTGTGCGTTGCCCTTTCTGCATTGCCTAGGATCTTCTCCCGTTTTCCCTTGGAGGTACGGCATAGTCTTTTGATCAGTGGAACACCATGTAGTTAATTCTATATAGAATCTAATTTTATTATTTCTTAAATTACCCTGTGTTTTTGAGTTAAACAATATTTACCAATATATGAGACAAGCAATTATTTGTATGCTGTATTCTTATTTTTTTGTTAGTCCTTTTTGGACATTGATTATGTCTGTTTCATCTTATGCATATTACTGAGGCCTGTGTGTTCCTGAAGAAGCCCCACATTAGGGCGAAACATGTAGAACCAAGTACACTGGCCCCATGAGGAATCAATTTTTCATAGTCTTGGAAAAGTAGCATTTCTCAAATTTTTTAAAGATTTGGATATCGATGTATTGCAATATAAAGATTTTTTGTAATAAAAAAAATACTTGATCATTCCATGATGTCTCGTGGGTTTGGTAAAAGGTATCTGACATTTGATTCAATTCCTATACACCCCTCTGCATATACAAAGTCCCATATCCTACCCAGATTTGGGGTTTCTGTCTAAATATAATTCTTACAGGGATACAGATGCATTTGGACACCATTATCTAGGAGTGCTCGCTCTTCAGTTGACCTAGGGATGAGAAATAGGTCTATGTGGGAGTATATTTGGTGTGGGTGAGAGAAGAAAGTATAATCTCTTTCTTCTGCATGCAAGGTCCGCCAAGCATCAACCAATTGTACCTTATGCAACTTCCGCAATATGCCCTTTCTGATCCCCCCCGGAGGAGGCATCTATCCTGGGATCTAGAGAGATGTTAAAAAGTCTAAAGATTAATTTACCATCTGCAAATTCAAAGTTTGAAAGCACTTTCTTCATAAATGTGTCCTGATGTACATTTGGTGCATACAATGTGGCCAGTGTCACTTTGGCTCCACCAATACTGCCCTTAAGAAAGAGAAATCTCCATTTTGGATCTAGGCGCTTATCTTAAAGTGAATCTATTCTGGAGGAGTGGAAGACCCCCTGCCCTAAAGTGCGTCTCCTGCACAAAGGCTACATCAGTGCCCCACCGTCTCAAATCGTCCAACATCCTTTGTTTTTCTGGGACGTTGAGTCCCTTGGTGTTTAGGGAAGTAACCTTTATTTCCTCCATCTTTTCTTAGGGTATGCACAATACAAAAAAAAAAACACCCCCCCCCAAACCCCTACTTATTCACCACCCTACCAATCCTCCCCTCCCCTAAGGGAAAACACCCAAAACTAAGCCCTTCACTTCTGAGCTTAGTAGGTGCAATCCTAATTGGGGGTATTAGTCTGACTGGGCGGCGAATGAGATAAGAAAAAACCAAAAAAACTCCAACTTACACACACCCACCCCCCCCCCCCCCCGGCTATTTTTATATTTCAATGTTATCTGTTTTTTATCCACATTTAACATATCCTCCTAATGATTTCTGTATTTTTCCCATCCATTTCTCCCCATTTATCACATTTTCTCAAATATTTATTCCCATTACAGCTCCCCCCTAACCCTTACCATGAGGAAAAAGGAAAAACGAAGAAGAGGGTGAGGGGACTGAGAACATGGAAGAGAAACACAAAGAAAAAAAAAAACACACACCGGGCCAGATTCATGTACCTGCGCTGCGGCGTAACGTAACTCATTTACTTTGCGACGGGAAAAGCCGACTAGCGACGACATGAGAGAATGCAACGAACGTGCGTATCTTCGCGGATCGCCGTAAACAGCTAATTTGCATGCGCGATGCAAACTCCACCCAGCGGGCGCCAAAGTATTTCATCCTAAGATCCGAAGGCGTACGCCTGTCTGGGTCTTAAGTGGTTAAACAAGTTTTATAAACAGGTGTTGTGCTAGATGTCCAACTAATGTAGTGGTGTGTCTGCATAACTGCTTGGAAAGGGCATTTGGTTTTGCGTATCAGCTCCACCTAGCAATGGTGAGTCGTCATCAAATGAACAAATACATTGATAAAACAGGGAGCAGAGGGATGAACCTTCGAGTTCCCAGGTAACAACTAGTAATAAACTGATATAAATAGGGCACAGCCCAGGTTGGGGGGGTCCAGAAAACGAGGCACACCCTGAGGTCCAGCCCCCCAGGAGAAACCTGAGGGGACCCCTCAGAGCGGCCGACCCCACCACAGCACCCAAGACAATATAAATAGAGCTTATGAGTGACTGCCCACATATGGGCAGTCAGACTGTAGAGGGTGACTGGATAAGCAAGGGCACAGAAGGTAGGGAAACAGGAAATACTGACGATATTCTCGGGGAGCCAGGCAGGAAGCAAAAGGAACCCAAAAAAAGGACAATGGTTCCAGGGAGGAGGAAAGGGAAGAGGGGGCAGGGGAGAGAGCAAGGAAGGGGAGGAATCTTGGGGAGGGGGCAGGGAGGGGTAAAAACGAGCTAAAAAAAAGTCCAAAATGTAAATATTTGTAGCTAAACCATAAGTAAATGCAAGAGTACATATAACACTTTGGACAGGCTTGCTGAGCTGGTAGGCAATAAACGTGACCCCCAATCTCAGCAGCCTGGGTCAACAACAAAACCTAGATATGATAAGGTCACCAGGTGGGGAAAGGACTCCACAAAATCTTCAAGAAAGGGGGATGGGAGAGAGGAACCTGGCTGGCAGGTCTGCAAGTCATATGGTGAATCCACAAGTGAACAGGAGGACCAGCTGCAAAAAAAAAAAAAAAAAGGGGGGAAGAAGGAGAGCATTGGGAATCCTCCCAAGGAGATGCAGGGTGGGCTATATGGAAAGTTCAGAGGCGTCCCAGGCGCAGGTGTCTGCATAGTCTACTCCAGGAATAAACCTTCAGAGAACCAGTTCAAAGTAGTGAGGGCGTGGGGTCCCGTGACTTAAACAAGGACCAAACTGCATGGGAGGTAGATGGTAACATGGCCTGCCATGAACGGGAGGCCCTGCTCTTTTTTTTAATCAAAGACCTGGAATACATCCCGAGACCCACGCTACTCCCATGTTTCAACTTCAAAAGTTCAGCCAACGGTCTGGCTCAAAAAAGGACACCAAGCCCTCTGCTAGAAGTGAGGGCACCTTTTCATTGTGAAGTTGGGGGGGGGGGGGGGTCTGCTGCACATCTCACTGTACTACAGATGTCCCATGCCAAAGCTCTACCGCAAATCACCCAAAACCTTGCCCAAAGGACGGTCAGATTTTGCAAAGGGCCCTACAAAAATATCTCTTGTCCCAGGTAGTTGCCCGTGCCGCCACGCAGAGGCGGCTCTAGACTTTGCGAGGCCTTAGACATGAGGCCCCACTCCTGTCTAGAACGGGAAAAATGATTTAAGTAATAAAAAATAAAACTGCAGCGCTGCCGGCTGCCCTTCTCTTGTGCTGACTGCTGTGAAAGATCTTCAGGAAAAGGGTCTGGTAAATATGTAATTTACCAGCACCTTCCTTTCCTAAATTAACACAGTGAGTGTGTGACCGTGTTTACTCTGCTTCAGTTTATGAATGGAGAGGAGACTGTCTCCTGTTCATTCATCTGCAGTGCAGCTAAGGCTGCAGAGAAAAGAGTTGGGGAATGTGTTCCCTCAGTCCCTTTCTCTGTCTAAAAAGTGAGAATTTGGGGGGTCTGTTTAGACCCCTGATGTCTCACCAAAGAGTCCTAAAATTTCTTATCAGACTTAAAAACCATAACCAATATGTAGCATATTTGAGCCATGCTCACTATATGCCACCGGTCACCATCTCCCTAGTAGGGGCCCCAGTGCATTACTCTGCCCATGATGCTATTATGATGGCTCTATACAATGGTGTGTAGGAGAGGAAAGTGGAGGGCATGACAGTGGGAAATATGTACATAAGAGGGGTGGGGCGTGTATGGGGGGTGTAGTATGTACATGAGGGGTGCAAAGTGTATGGGGTGTGTAGTATGTACATGAGAGGGGTGCGGCGTGTATGGTATGTACACGAGAGGGGTGCAGAGTGTATGGGGGGGGGGTGAGAGGGGTGCGGAGTATGTACATGAGAGGGGTGCACATGATAAAAACAGGGGTATGTGATGTGAATTAGCCCTAAATTTATTACTCCATCACTGCAGAAGCCACTTTGCAGTGGCATGTATGGAGCAACTGAAGTTGACAGCACAGCACCAGAACTGGCCTCCCACCCTGCTGCAGACTCTGCTCTCATCGCCACCTCCCCTATCACAAGTCTCTGCACAAAGCTGCCAGCTCACCTCCCTTCACACATCCGGCAGAACAAACTCCTCTCATGCATGTGCGTGCATGCATGCCTCCTGGGTTCAGCAGCATTCGGCAGCTCCACCTCTATAATCTGTCTGAATGCGGCGCTGCCTGGAGGACACAGAGCTGGAGAGAGCCAAGAGTGGCAGAGGGAAGTTATTAGAGGTAAACTCCACACTGACTTTTTCCCTTAGGTTTGGAAGATTCATACAAACAGATGAAAAGGTCATTCAGCTTGGGGAATGGCATCCAAATTCCTGACAATTCAAGGAACATGGTCAAGGGAGGAGGCCAAAATCCTCGACAAGTGGTCATCAACCCTGTCCTCAGGGCCCACTAACAGGCCAGGCTTGCAAGATAACTAAAACACATCACAGGTGATATAGTTTGCTGCTCAGTGATTGCAGCATTCTAGTCTGCATCTCCCAAAGAGCCGTCATATCTTTACAGAACTGGACCCTCCCTTTCTTAATACTCCCAAATGGGGTGCAGTTCAATACTACCTTAGTGGTATACCAACCATCAAGAGGAGCACGAGGAGCTTAGCCGCTTTGAACAGCACAAACCTGTTTCCTCTCATCTGCAGCTACCATTATCTGGACCAAAAGAAAATGCTCTCTTCATCCAGCTGTATACAGTCAATCTAAATTTACCAATCATGGAAGACATTCTGGATGTGGGCTTCCTAGTCTCCAGATAAAAACACAAGATGCTACCATTCCTTGTTTCCAAATCCACAAATCCTTTAGCTCTGTCTTCAGTTACTCTACTCTAGTTATCCCCTGGTCCCATTGAGCGTTCCCCAGCTGTCACATTCAACGAGACAAACAAGGAGAGAGGCGCCTCTGGGTGCAATACTTAAGACAGTTTTAATTTTAAAAGCCACAAGTTAAAAAACCACTCACATTTTGGTGGTCAATCAAAAGCGTGTAGAAGCAATTTTTCAGAAGAATAGGTAGGTATCATCTGGTGGAGTTCTTTCCCTTGTCCCTGGTACAGCGCTGTGGGATGCAGGGGATCTGTCCTTCTGCCGCTGGTGGAATCTTTATTTTCGGCGGTGGGCAGGGGGATCCTGTGCAGGCGCTGCAAGCCGTGTGTGCCGCTTTCCTGGTGACGTCATCCCTGTTCGTCCATTGGCACACACGGCTTGCAGCGCCTGCACAGGATCCCCCTGCCCACCGCCGAAAATAAAGATTCCACCAGCGGCAGAAGGACAGATCCCCTGCATCCCACAGCGCTGTACCAGGGACAGTCATCTGTTACTAGCAATCAACTTTGTGGGACATATACGCCCACTTATTACCATTACCGTTTATACAATGTATCTCCTTATTATCGTTGCTGTATTTCATTTACAACCAGCTTCCCCTTGAGTCTTTTTGTGCGGCTCTGGCAGCCTATACCTTCCACTCGCGGCGGATTTGTGTCTCCCCTGGTGGGGGTGTGGTTCCCTCCCGGCCCACCCCCTCTTGCTCTTTTCTCGGCACGGGGCGTCCCGCCCCTATTTGAGTTGAGCGTACATGCAGAGTATCGCGATGCGCACACTAGCCTTGTACGGGGAGACTGACCCGATGTCATGACGCGGCCGTGCGGCGGCGTCTATGGCGTTCTCGGGTAGGGATAGCCCATTTAATGGCCGTCTGGCCATTGGATGGCAGCGTGGATCCGTCCATCTACGGTCCGACGGCTTAACACTGACAGACCAGGACTCAATCTGGCACTATGTTGGGGGTCCCTCCCGGGCTTAGCTCACTATACCCCTCAGTCCTTGCATTATCATGCAGTGTGCCACCAACGCGGATACCCCCCCTGGATGACACTATCGTGGTTTTTACCAGTAATTGGACCAGTCTATTTGCCCGTTCCTTGAACCCCCACATGGTTGTATCAGCCTACAGTCTCTGTCGTGCAAGTCCTTTACCCTGCCCCCTTCCGATACACGCCTGGCGTTCCCTCTCCCCCTTCCTCTTTTCCCTCAGTTTCTCCCTTCTTCCCTTTCCTCTTCCCCCCTCCCAACCCTCCTTTTACCCACCTCACACTTTCCTTTCCCTGTCCTCTTCTCCCCTCTTCTCCCTCTTTCCTCCCCCCCTCTTCCCTTTCCACTTTCTTCCCCTCTCCCTTACCCACCTGTCCTTTCTCCAATTTCCCCCTCCCCTTTCCCCTCCCCCCTTCCATACCTTCCCTTCCCTATTTCTTTCCACTCCCCCCCCTTTCTTCGCTAGTTTATGTATGCTTGGGGGGTCCCACCATTATATGTATACATACATGTACATATACATGTCCTTTGTTCTTACCCAGACCTCCACGCAAACTATCCCCTTGTCCGTCGCGGCGGGAGACCCTATGGCTGCCCGGCATCCGCTCACTTTTAATTGACTCATAGGGTAAGCTTTTATAATTAATGTTACAATTTCCTTTGGAATTTATGTTTCATTGCTGATTATTCGCATGTATTTATTTATGTTTACTGTATAATGTCCTTTGCATCATTTTATAGATTGGCTGTCCTGATGAAGCGGTATATCAATGTCCGCGAAACTAGTCGACCATGACCAATCATTTGATGTGTACAATTAATTGTTTTGCAATTTTATGGACAATAATGTTTTTTATATCAATAAACTTTTTATACTATTCTGTTAATCAGATTTTATTAGTAACGAAATAGTCCCCTCAAACCAATTTGAGTGGCGGCTTTGGGTCTAGCCTCAGCCACTATTCCCTTACCCCCACTCTCCCCCTTTTCATCTCTCACCCCACCATTTATTTGGGTTTCTAAGAAACAACGTGAATCATTGATCGCCTTTCGCCGCAACCTAGTTTTTTCATGCTTGAAGGAGAAGATCTATCTTATTCTGGAACAGATGCTTTCGAGCCACTACCTCCTGTGCAATGCCTGGTGAGCCTCAAAATAAGCACTGCGAAGTCTCTTTAAAACCTCCATATGGTCCATGCAAAAAAAATAAAGGAGAAAGGCTGGTGCCATGGAAGTCGGCTAAAATATAGCTCTAACTGTTGTTAAGATGCAATAATAAAACAAAATGCGTTTCAGCCGTCGGGCCTTAGTCATGGCTTAGCCATGATTAAGGCCTGATGGCTGAAACGCCCGATGGCTGAAACTGATGGCCGATTAAGGTCCGATGGCCAGACAACTCCTGGATGGAACGTCATCACACGGGTAGGGACTTTATGTTTTATTCCCCCCCCCCCCCATGATAGCTTCTGTAGGAAAGACCACATTTTTGAGCTACTTCGTGTGATCTTGCTCAGACAAAATTACTGTGGTGCTCTCCCTCCCCTTGCGAGCCCATGTCACCCTTCCTATCAATGGCAAAGCGAGAAACGTGCCTAGCAATTCAATCGCAAAATGAGACCTACTTGTTGGAACTTAAAGGGTCGCTGGCCTCTGTCTCCTTGTGGGAGGCACACAAGGTGACCCTCATTACCCACATTATATGGCTATGGTCGGGAAGCGAGCTAGAGAACAGAGGATCCAAGACCTCTCAGCCCAATTGGTTGCTGCCGAGGCAGCCTGGAAATTTGAGCTCTCAGCCTCCACCAAAAGGTCTTGGGTCTCCATAGCCGCTGAATTGGACCTCCTAGATACTGAGAAAGCCAAAAAAAAAGGCATTATGGTGGTCCAAACAAACATTTATTCCTGCGCCAACAGACCAGGCTCAATGCTGGAGAGAAAACTGAACTCAGTGGGTTGCCCTCAGGCCCCAATTCGACTCCACACAGACAATGGGAACATCCTATCTGACCTGGTTTAAATCGCCTCTTTTGCCACCTTCTTCTCTGTATAGTCACCCATCTCCTTTTCCTACCGACCTCACTGATCAGTTTTTCCAGGACCTCCATCTTCCACCCCTCACGATTCAGCTCGGGAGGGGCTTAATGCCGTGATTTCTGAAGCTGAGGGCAAGTAGGCCATTAAACCTATACGCACCTCTAAAGCCCCTGGACCAGATGGTTTCTCTGGTCTCTAGTACTGCAAGTTTTCCACTGTTCACCCCTACTTGACGGCTTAATTTAATAGTCTGCGACAGGGTTCCATGCCCGCCCCAAATGCTTTGCAGGCCCATATAGCCATGGTCCCTAAAAACTACAGAGGACGCCCTAGACCCCCAATTTTTCCGGCCGATCTCCTTGTTGAATGAGGATGCAAAACTTTCGGGAAAGGTCCCAAGTACTCGTATAAACAAATATCTACATATTAATCAAAATGGAACAGGTGGGCTTTTTTTTTACGGCCATCAAGCGGGGGAAAGGTCTGCAAGGTGACCCACCTGATACATCTGCTTTAACATCACAAGGCCTTCTCTCAGTTGACTCGCTTTCCTGGGAGTACCTGCGGTATTGTTCTGGAACAATAGGGTTTTGGGGAATCAATCCTTCAGTGGATTTCAGCTCTCTACTCTTCCCCCCACCTCGGCTGGCTCTCTGCCTCCTTCCCAATTTACATCCTGGCTCTAAAGCAGTGTTTCCCAACTCCAGTCCTCAAGGCACACCAACAGGTCATGTTTTCAGGCTTTCCATTATTTTGCACAGGTGATTTGATCAGTTTCACTGCCTTAGTAATTACTACAGCCGTTTCATCTGAGGGAAATCCTGAAAACATGACCTGTTGGTGTGCCTTGAGGACTGGAGTTGGGAAACACTGCTCTAAAGCCCCTGGCCATTGTCCTGAGAGATGATCCCAATATTTCTGGGATCCCGTATGCTTGTACTCACCATAAAGTCAGCCTCTTTGCTGATGATGCCCTCTTGACCTTAACTAATCCTCTGACCACCCTATCTAACCCCCAAGCTCACCTTTCCCATTTTTCAGCCTTCTCTGGGCTCCAAGTCAACCCTCACAAGACCACTGCTGAATATTTCCTTACCCCCCTCAATGGCGACCCAACTACAAGCCTTTTTTCCATATCGTTGGAACTCCTTCTCCCTGGAATACCTTGGTGTCAAGTTGACCCCTCAGTACTAATCCCACTTTACCACCAATTACTATCCCTTACTACAATCACTTACATTTATAATGCAAGGTTCCCGTCATTATCCTGGGCAGACCGCATTTATGCAGTTAAGATGAGCATCCTTTACCAAAATTCTTCATTATTTTCATACCCTCCTAGTCCATGCTCCCTTTTTTTGCGCTTACTGCAGAACAGGAACTCTCCTTTATCTGGGCTTACAAGTGTCCCCCCTCCACCCTTTACAGACACAGACAGTGGAGGTCTTGGGGTACCTAACTAAGCTAAGTATTACCAGGCTGCCCAGATCTCCCAACTAATCTTAATCCATGCAACCTCGAACATCCCGTTGTGGGTGCTCCTTGTTCCCCAACTGTGCCCCAATTCCTCTTACAGCCTTGCTGTGGATTCCTCATAAGCTTCGCTCTCCCTCTTAGCCCCTTATGGGTCACAGCTTAAAACTTTGCAACTCGGGCAATCGGATGTCCACTTTTCTTTCACTTCTTCCTCTTTTCAATAACCTTTCAATCTTTTCCTGGTGGTCCAGCCATGCATTTATTGAGGTCCGCCATTTTCTCTTTCGTCCGGTACTCTTCTCCCCTGGCTTTTTTAGGATACCCACATTTTTTTTTAACTCGTTTGTCTTCATTCCCCTGGTGCTATCTCGATGAGTTACTCTTCCCTAAATGCTATAGACTCTCCTGCATCTTATAAGTTACAGTGGTAACAGGACCTGGAAATCTCTTGATCCATAGGATTGGAACAAGGCCTGGTCCGCCATGGCCAAGTGCTCCTTAAACACGGCTACACTGGAAGCTGCATATAAAGTTAATTTGGCAATGGTACTGGTCCAGGCCCGGATAGCGAGCTTGAACCCATCCTACAGAGACCGGTGCTTCAAAGGGTGTGACCAACGAGGGGATGTAGTACACATCTGTTGGTCCTGTCCCCACCTCACATGGTTGTAGTCCGCAGGGTGTTTTTTTTTTTTTTTTTTTTAAGTATAATTCTTAATTCAAGGATTGTTTCAATTATAAAACAAATGTATAAACAATATTAAGAGAAGGAATAAACCTATGTTACAGTAAAAGGAAACAAATCTAACCATCTGACCAGACAAAAAAATAATTAGATGCAATCAGCGATTAAGACCTGCAGCGTATCAAATTAACACTTCATAGGCTTAGGAATATAAACTCAAATAAAAAAAATAAAAAAAAAATAAAAAATGTGCCTAGTTAAAAATATTAGCACTATTGTTAACCTAAAGGTTCATTCCCTTACCATTGTGCCTGAATTCTTCCTTAAATTTTACCTTCCAGTCTCTTGGTTGAAACAAAAAGAAAAAAGTCTCCGCCGGCCCCATCCCCTCTGGGTCCCCGAGAGAAAAGAAAAAAATAAATAAAATAAAAATATATCTTACTTAAAAAGGTAATAAATGGAATAATTTTTAAATTACTACACCGTGGAGATCTTCCTCCCTTCTCATTTCTCAAATGTGTGCAATTGGAGGTTGTACTTTCTAGGAAATTGTTGGGAAGACTGGAGAGATAACTGCAGTGGTCTGTTGTGCAGGATTCACCAAGGAAAAGGGGGAATCACCGTCTGCTGGATACCCATTGCTTGATGCACGATTAGACCCATTGGGGTCCATGTATGGAGGTGAGAGGCCGATACTATCGGGGAGGACACGAGGATTGTTTGTTTCCTACCAACATCTGCAAATTGGGACTCCCTTACTCATCCCTCTCCCCATCTTGTTTATATTTTCAACTGTCCCGTTGTGTTAAAGACAGATTTTTTGAAAAATCAGAGTCATCCGTGGATACTATTTCACATTATACGCTTTATTCACATGGACTGTGATTGTCTGTTGGACCATTTATTATATTCAGTAGATTTGTTGCATTTTTAGCACATATTTAGAGAGTAATTAGCGCTACTTCAATATTTTACACAACCAGCATATATCGTGGGTATCACTGATATTTGAGGAATTGGTTGCTAATGCAGATGGCGATGAACCAGATGAATAACCCTTGAAGTATCGGGATATTTGAAAACGAATTGCAAATAAAATCAATACGAATTGAATAACTGAACAATTGAATATTAAAAAAAGGTGCAATAGCTGTAAGGAAATACCAAGGAAACTGGAAATTGCCATCGGGTCTGAACGTGTCTTCCTTTGGCAGATCTTACATTTTATACAAGTGGTAGATGTATACGCTACTAGATTTTGAACTACACGGTATGCCATCATGTTACTACGGGACTGCGGTATTGGTGTAAAGATTAATTTGCTTCTATTGCCATGGGGGGGGGGGGTCTGGACGTTAATTTTTTTTTTTAATTTTCTTCTGTCAATATAGGTACTAGTTACTGGTTGCTACACAGCTGATATATGGTTGTTAGACATGTATCATCTATTCATTCATTATCCATTTATTATCCAGTGGACTGGTTTGTGTCGTGGAAATTTTATGAAGATGTATTTAATATGTATTGTCAGTGTTGGTTCTCCCGCAACCCACCCTAAAGAGCTGACTGGGCAGACTGACGTTGGTTGAGACCCGTCTGGTAGTGGACAAACATCTTAAAAGGTTGGAGATTGTTTGCAGAGTGGGGATATGTCTGCTGACGAAGGGCCCTCTGTGCAGGCGATCGTCGAGGAGGGGATATGTTCGCTCTGCAAGTTACATTATTGGTTATAGGCGGATGTGCGCTCTTGTCTCTGCCATGTCTGATCAGCATGGTCGGGATTCGTAGCGATCGCCTGTAGATGGCCTCTCTTCCACAAGCAATAATAGTACAATCCAAGTATGCATTGTTCTATGAAATAGCGCAAAATACGGATTCCTATCAGCGGTAATATGAGAGCTTATGAGCGTTTCATAGTCAGGGAGAACGTCCATGTTTTAAAGCCACAAGGCTTGGTTTGTTAAAACCATACATACACGCTTTCCCTGCCCGGACACGGCCATAAGACTTTAGTCATTATTGTATTATTCATGTTGTATGTATTTAAATGATAACCCTTCCAACGGGGGTTATCATGTATTGTATTAGCAGTATTTAAAACACATCCTGTTAGAGGGATAACCTTGTATGGTCATTTTCCTGGGTGGAGCTGACATGCTGTGACATCACTTCCTGTTAACTTCTTGTGATGGCATCATCACTTCCTGCTGGGATTTTAATAAAAGGGATCAAGGCAGACTGGGCTCTGGTCAGTCGTGCTGGGATGCGGAGATAACAGTCTGGTGATGATGTCTCTTTACTTGAATGAATGTGAGTGGACTGACTTTTAGCTTAAGATGCACTATATCATTAGGATGATATGTGTGCTTATTTAGCACCAGGAGAAATGGCTGTGTGCTCTGCATACAACCAATTTGTCCACATTTGTGGATTATAATGCAAGATATTTAATATACAATATCTCTGTAAATCTTGTTCATTTGTTAATCTGTTAATCTAGCAACTCACTAACTTACCAACTGAAAATTGCAAATTCATACCGGTTCTTTTTTGTGCCCACTTTTTAGTTTGTTTGGCTTTGGGTGCCGTCCCTTGGAGCCTTTAGAGTCTCTAGTAACAATTCCGTTAATCTTAGTCAATTTTAGTTTCTCCCAGATTGCCCCTTTAGGTTCAGGACCAGTATCTGGTTACATAGGTTGTTTATTTTCCTTTCGATCTGCCCTGGAAACCCACATACGTGCACTCATAAGCTATTTACCAGGTATCAATCGGGTGTCCCAGTAGTATCCTAGTAATATCAGGATATTATAAAGTCATGACCAGGGGCCGAAAGCACGTAGAACAAGTTACAGGAGCAACAGTTAAAACAGCCCAAACTGTATCCATCGATACATGCCCACTACCTCCACCTCTGTCTCCGTTTCCACTTCAGCAAAAAACAAGATAAAAACCCATCTCTTCCACAGCAATAGCCCGGAACCAGCGCTATATTCTGGCCTAGGCAAACAAGGTCCAGGCCTAGGGCAGCACTTTGCAGGGGGGCAGCTTGGAAAGAGTCCCTGCCAGCTTGCGCTACACTGTTGGTGTAGTGCCAGTCTTATGGGGCAGACTGGGCTGAGGCGCAAATTAGTCTAGTGCCCCCATAAAGCAGCCGCACCGCTTCCGGTATCCTGACGGCTGGCATTTCACAACTCTGTGTGTGTGTGTGGGGGGGGGGGGGGGTGCTGCTTCTAATTTTGACTGTCCTATCATCCTAGACCACAAACCTTCCTCACTGTGTTATGTTTTCTGCTGCACCATTGGCATGGTTATATCTTTAGTCCTCCCCCTAAAATTATCAGAAATTTGTGCTCAAGTAGAACTATAGGCAACACTTTTTTCCCCATTCTGGATAGAGTAAGGGAGAGTTATAGCCCCTGTCAGTTTTTTTTTTTTTACCATCCCTGTCACATTGCAGAGATTTCCCTTCACTTCCTGTACCATAGCCAAACAGGAAGTGAGAGGAAATCTTTGCAAATTAAGGGAATCCATTTCGCGCCCTCCCTCCAGGCCCTCAGAAATAGTGTCCCCACTCGAAAAGGTCAGGGTGGGCCTTAAACAGAAAGGGGTGGGTCATATTTAAATTAGGGGGTGCACAAGTTTAGTCAGGTCTAGGGCAGAACAAAACCTAAATACACCACTGCCCGGAACGCCAAACTAGTAGGCCCCCCTGTGCATATGGAGAATAATCTGGATGACATTTAGGGCAAGGAGAGTACTCTTGAAAATCCATTTGGTTAGATACCAGCCTAAGATGGGTTCTCCAATGTTTGGATGGGGAGCCAGAGAATAACTATGGGTCTACTGCAACCTTAGAAACAGGTTTAATCGATAGTAACCCTAACACCATTACCACCTCCAATATTGTTTGTAGCTGGGAGCGAGACCAGGTTACCCATACAAGTAACCTCTTCTACAGGTAGGGCATCTACACCTGCCAGGCCAGATTTGTATTTAGCGGATCCAGGAACCTACACGAGCAACAGAGCCAGCGATTCATTTTTAGCCGTCAACTCTGGGGAGCAAGTAGCTCAACATAATACAGTTATCTCTTATAATACAGACGCTGCCCCGTCATCAGTTTTAGCATCATTAGAACACACTGACCGTCAATCACGCGGCTTAGTACCATCAGTAGAGGCTGGGAATATAGTCAACCCACAATTAGACCTGGTAACATCGGGCCAAAAAGCACAATCAAGACCTAGCCCTCCATCGATCGACGATCCTGAGCTCAGGGCAATATTGCGCTCACTTCCGACTAAACAAGATTTAGCAATATTACTGAACAGAGGAGATTTAAAAGCAGTGGCACAACATTTAGAAGTGGCTTTACAGAGAGATATCAGAGGTAAGGGAACAGTTGGACATTGTCGAGACCAGGGTTTCCAATCTAGAACCTAACCTAGAATCTGTAGTAGAAAATGTGAACACACGCATGGATAAAATGGTGTTGTCCAACTCTGTAGTGCAGCAAAAGTTCACTGTAGCTCTCCTCCGACTTAATGGTCTGTAAAATCCATTTCTTGGAGCACAACACGGGACACAGAGCCTTTAGTTATTACATAGTGGGTTGTATAGTCCACCAGAGGTTATTGGTAACTGGCACTCGCAATGAAGACAAGTTCCCCTCTATATAACCCCCTCTTATAAGGGAAGAACCTTGGTTTTGTAGCAAAGCAGTAAGGATCCCATAGAAGGGGGGGGGGGGGACCTCTGTGTCCCATAGTGTACTCCAAGAAATGGATTTTACAGGTAAGCCGTTTTTAAAAATCCTATTTTCTTTATCGTACACCCCAGGACACAGAGCCTTTATTCATTACATGTATTTACAATTTGATTATACTGCTGATGTAAAGCAAATAATTCTTTGTGTCTGTATGGCAAGTTTTTTTTTTAAGCCGTTATTAAAAATCCTATTTTCTTTATTTGAACACCTTTAGTCATTACATAGTGGGAAGTCCCAGAGCAATGCTCTATATAAGGGGAGGGAGACACTGATCAAGCAGACCACCATCGGACAAGTCTTAAACCGCTGCCTGCAGCACCATATGCCCGAAGGCGGAATCCTCATGTCCTCTTGCATCCATTTGATAGAATTTGGTAAATGTATAGACTGAAGACCAAGTTGCAGCCTTGCAGATCTGAGCCATAGAAGCCTGATGATGCACTGCCCATAAAAGTACCGAGTGCGCTCTAACAAGAAAAAAAGGATTTCTATTTTTCAAGCCATAAGCTTGAACCATCACCTGTCGAATCCACCTAGAAAATAGTTACATAGTTAGTCAGGTTGAAAAAAAGACACAAGTCCATCCAGTTCAACCACAAAAAAAAATAAACAAAATAAAAAAACAGTACAATCCCATACACCCAACTCCATACCCACAGTTGATCCAGAGGAAGGCAAAAAACCCCAGCAGAGCATGATCCAATTTGCTACAGCAGGGGAAAAAATTCCCTCCCGATCCCCCGAGAGGCAATCGGATTTACCCTGGATCAACTTTACCTACAAATCTTAGTACTCAGTTATTTTATGTACATTTAGGAAAGTATCCAGGCCTTTCTTAAAGCAATCTACTGAGCTGGCCAGAACCACCTCTGGAGGGAGTCTGTTCCACATTTTCACAGCTCTTGTGAAAAAACCTTTCCGTATTTGGAGGTGAAATCTCTTTTCCTCTAGACGTAAAGAGTGCCCCCTTGTCCTCAGTGTTGACCGTAAAGTGAATAACTCAACACCAAGTACACTGTATGGACCTCTTATATATTTGTACATGTTGATCATATCCCCCCTAATTCTCCTCTTCTCAAGAGTGAATAGATTTAGTTATTCTAATCTTTCCTCATAGCTGAGCTCCTCCATGCCTCTTATCAGTTTGGTTGCTCTTCTCGGCACTTTCTCCAGTTCTCCGATATCCGTTTTGAGAACTGGTGCCCAAAACTGAACTGCATATTCCAGATGAGGTCTTACTAATGATGTGTACAGGGGCAAAATTATATCTCTGTCTCTGGAGTCCATACCTCTCTTAATACAAGAAAGGACTTCGCTCGCTTTGGAAACCGCAGCTTGGCATTGCATGTTATTATTGAGCTTATGATCTACCAAGACCCCCAGATCCTTCTCCACTACAGATCCCCCCAGTTGTACTCCCCCTAGCATGTATGATGCATGCATATTCTTAGTCCCTAAGTGCATAACTTTACATTTATCAACATTAAACCTCATCTGCCACTCAGTCGCCCAATTAGACAGAGCATTGAGGTCGGCTTGTAAATTGGCGACATCCTGCAAGGACGTTATTCCACTGCATAGCTTGGTGTCATCTGCAAAGACAGAAATGTTACTTTTGATCTCAGACCCAATATCAAAAATGGTGGATTTTGATGCGGCCTGGCCCTTTTTGGGACCCTCTGGCAGAATAAACAATATATCTGTTTTACGTATCTGAGCAGTTGGTTGCAGATAAACCTTTATTGCTCTCACTATATCCAAAAGAGTGCAATAATTTTTTCCCCCGCCGATTGCGGTTCAGGAAAAAAGAAAGGTAAA
Organism: Rana temporaria; assembly: GCF_905171775.1. Lineage (NCBI taxonomy): Eukaryota > Metazoa > Chordata > Amphibia > Anura > Ranidae > Rana > Rana temporaria. Next base: position 308,845,288 of record NC_053491.1, read on the forward strand.
AACGATATCTTGATTCAAATGAAACGTCTACACACCTTAGGAAGGAAGGTAGGGTGGGGACGCAATACAACTTTGTCTTTGTGACAAACTAAATAAATAAGGCTCTTTACAAGAAAGAGCTGCCAATTCAGAAACTCTAGCAGAGGAGATGGCAACCAAAAAGGCCAATTTCCTACTCAAAAGAATTAACAAAATATGGAAAAATAGGTTCAAAGGGCTGCTTCTGCAAGACAGACAAGACTAGATTCAAAACCCATGGCCACAAGGGAGGTCTGACTGGCGGATTTACCCGCAATGCTCCCTGAATGAATGCCTGACCAGGGAATGAGATGCCAGCGGTCTCTGAAACAAAACTGACAGCCATTGCCGACAGGTGCATTGGTAAATCCAGAGCTTGGATTCTTTTGTTCCAGGTAGCCAGGATACGGTTCTGCAACATTCTTGAATGAAACTGGGCATAAGGGACAGCCTCGAAGGAGGCCACCATCTTCCCCCAACAACTTCATGCAGGGACGAATGGATGGACCCCTTTTTGCCTTGATCATGCGTATCAGTTCTCTTAAAGACTTTGGACTGTGTATAACCATGCCCAAATACTCCAGCCTCTTCAGGGGTTGCAGAGAGGATTTCTGTAGATTTGGGATCTATCCTAAATGCTCTAGGTATTCTACTTTACTGCGCACGCTACGATTTAACCAGGCTACTGACATTTCTACCAAGAGTAGGTCATCTAGACAAGCCGTCACTGCTATACCCTATGCTCTTAGGTTTGCCAAAACCTTTGTAAACACCCGGGGTGCAGTAGCCAAGACGAAAAGGCAGAGCCACAAACTGGTAGTGGCGAAATGTCCCACTGCGAACCAAAGAAACTTTTGATGAGCGAGATGGAGAAGCACATGTAAGTATGTGTCTTTGATGTCTATTGACGCCAGGAATTCTCCACCTTGTAGGGTGGAGACCACCGATCGAATAGTCTCCATTCGAAAATGGTGAATATTCAGAAACTGATTCAGAGCTTTTAGATCCAGAATGGGTCCGACATCTCCATTTGGTTTTGGAACCACAAAGGTTTGAATAAAACCCTGAACCCTGTTCTATCAGGGGCACTTCCGTCATCACCCCTTGGGACAGCAAGTGGTCCAATGATTGGAAGGGCCTTTTTAAAAGGATCTTTGGAGATGTTTAAGATTAGGAACCGAAAAGGTGGGATTTCTCGGAATTCCAGTTTGTACCCCAGGGATACTTTGTACCCACTTGTCCTGGATCTCCATCCGCCAGGCTGCTGAAAATTTCTGAAGTCGCCCCCGCCCCCCCAAGGGGGCTTTGGGGCTCCGTTTGTTAGTTTTCTGAACCCATGGCTTTTTGCGACCCTGGGTCTTCGCTCTTGTGGCTGGCTGAGAATGCCGTCGACATTTCCTGGAACCAGGGAGAGAGAACGCTTAAAACATGGGCGTTTGTTCTTTTTCTTATCTGGTAACAGAGTAGTTTTACCACTTGAAATCTTTGGATGCATCCCCAAAGAGTCATTCCTCATGGAAGGGGAAACAGACCAAAAAAGTTTTACATAGGGCTTCAGCTGACCAATGCTTTAACCAAAGAATTCTGTGCATGTGCACCAGCTGAAGCGTGAGACGGGAAGCCTGCTGAATAGAATCTCTAATGGCATCAACTGTAAAACACAAGGCCCTAGGCAGGTTCTCCCATAATTTAACCTGATCCGGAGGGAGATCCTTAAGCCCTTGCTTCACTTGTTCCTTCAGGACCTGACACATACCAACTGCTGCCCACAGCAGGTTGGGTTACAGCGCCAGCCATGAGAAAGGAAGATTTAAGCAAGGATTCCAATCTCTTTTCAGAATGATCCTTAAACACTTCTGCATTGTCTACAGGACAAGTTAGGTTCTTATTTACACAAGAGATGACTGCATCTACTGTGGACAGACTCCATTTCTTGGTAAATTTTTCCTCCATGGGATAAAGAATTTCCTAGGAAGAGAAAAACGCCTTTCTGGATGTAACCAGTCTGCGTAAATAAGGTTTTCTAATAGAGGATGAACTGGAAAGGAACATGCAGCCTATGGGGACTTTAATGAACTCAAGGAGAAGACAGGCGATTCAGCTAATGGTGAAGAAGGCAACTTAAATGTTGAACGCACTGCTTCAGCATAACATTGCACCTGCAGTTTAAGACGGGGCTCGACAAAATCCGGGCGCCAGATCGCAATTGCGACAAGAAATTGTGACCTGGCGCCTGCCAGTAATTGAGGCCGCGGCTTTGCGGCCTACAAGGACGCAAAGCTGCGGCCTCAATTACTGGCCGTCGCAGGCCCGCCGCGCACGGAGGCACAGGATCCTGTGTCTCCGTGCGCCCCCACCGCACGATCGCAGTGGGCCCGCGACAGCCGGTAATTGAGGCCGCGGCTTTGCAGCCTTGTGAAGTCCCAAGCTTCCTCCTGTGACCTGGCGCCATCTGGTGGTGGCCGTTGGCATTACAAGTAAAACAGCAGATCTAATGTGTAATTTTTCACTGCCATCTCCTTCCCTCTAATTAGAACCCCCAAACATTATATATATTTTTTATTCTAACTTGGTCATGCTGTATTTGCGCAGCGGTCTTACAAGCGCACTTTTTTGGGGAAAATTACTTTTTTTTCTAATTAAAAAATAAAACAGTAAAGTTATCCCAATTTTTTTTTATATTGTGAAAGATAATGTTACGCCTTAAAAATCCCCATAGGCGACGTTTAAAAAATTCTACGTGTTGAATGTTTTTGAGTTACAGAGGAGGTCTAGAGCTAGAATTATTGCTCTCGCTCCAACGATCCAACGAATGTGGCGATACCTCACATGTGTGGTTTGAATACCGTTTACATATGCGGGCGCTACTCACATATGTGTTCGCTTCTGCATTTGAGCTCGACGGGGCGCATTTTCTGGCCGAAAAAGGTTCCTCCGAAATCCCTGTTCCATCTGATTGCTTCTCATCTCTATCCCCTGATGGAGATAAAGCCTCATCCTCCTCATCTGATCTTTCAGAATGAGGGTCTAAAACAGAAGGGGACCTGCTCCGCTTTTTATCCCTCTGAGAAGATGCTGCAATTAAAGTAGCGATTCTCCCTTCTAAGTTGTTCAAAGCTGCTGCTAAAGCGTGTTCAGCGACATATGCAGGAGAAGCTGCTATGCCATACAACGGCAATGGCTCATCCTGTGCAGGTGCTTCTGGTGTTACAGGGGAGGCTGGGACTGGGCAGGAATGGCTAGTACCCCCACCCCCTTTTTTTTGTCCCTGAAGTCCTTCTATGGGAAGACATAGTCCTGTGCCACAGCAGAGGTACTAAAAACTTGCATACAGTACTGTGCTAGTTCAGCAATAGTAACAGCAACTAGTTTCACAGCCCAGGGTGCCTGTATTCAACACAGAGAGCTTACATGACCCTGGGCTGCTGTGTCGCTGTTTTGCAAGATTTTGAAGCCATCTGAGGTTTCGTTAAAAAAAAAAAAAAAAAAAAAAAAAAAAAAAGCTCTGCGCGTGCGCAGTAGAGCGGCGTGACCATGCCCCCTTCTTTCACTTCCCGAACTCTCAAATCGTGCGCGTTAGGGGAATGACGGCCATCATGTCGGGAGAGTTCTTTCTTGGGACCCAGCAAAGAGGTACCACCATATGAAAGTTTTCCTCTTGGTCACAGCAGAGCCTGCAGCGGAAGGAGAGCTCTCACTGGTGCTGCTGATATGCAAGTCTTAGTAAGAAACCAACAGCCTCTTTAATCCCTCCAGTGGCGGATACAGGCAAGACATGCCCAACTCAGAAAAAAAGTCCTTAAAGTGGATGTAAACCCACTCTCATCCTGTCTAAACTACTGCCATAGTGCTGATCTATAAGGATATACATGCCTCCTGCATGTATCCTCACCTGTCAAATGTCTCCCCTCTGTCTGTTGCGAGACCTGAAAAACTGCAGATTCTGGAGCTCTGTGGGTGGAGTAGTGATGTCAGTAGACTCCCCTCCCTCCTCTACACTCCTTGTCAATATGCATTTTTTCCTATGTATTCCTTACACCGAATTCTGCCATGATCACCGACATCCAGTCAAAATCCAGAAAAGTAACCACATGACTTCAGAAAAGGAGTGGGGGTGGGAATTAAAAAATAATACCCGTCTCTGTCACTCACAGCAAGGGGGCAGAACGGACTAAGGTTTTTCTCTGCAAGTCTGTTTTATTTCACTGAACAATAAAAGAGGATTGCTCAGAGCTGGATTAACTGACTGGGCACAGATGATAGGAAATCTTATACTGTACATTTTCACATCAAAAACAAAAAAATAATTCAGGTTTACATCCACTTTAAAGTATATTCAACTTTAGGTTATTTCTGGCTTACCTTTTCCCCACCGCAGGACTGCTGAAGACCAGACAGTACCAATCTTCATCACCTTGCTTTTATCAACAGATGTCGAAAGGGTTTTTGATCGACTAGACTGGCTGTTCTTACGATCTACCCTTAGACATATTGGCCTGGGGCTACAAATGCAGACTTGGATTCAGGCATAGACTGGGCCCTACAGCCACAGTGTTGGTGAACAGGGCACGAACAGAGTACTTGACTTTGTCCAATGGGACACGACAGAGCTGCCCCCTTTCCCCATTAATTGTCTTGTTAACCCTTGAACCTTTTCTGTGCAAAGTTAGATCAGACCCCTTGATCAGTGGGATACAGGTATCCAGTAGCGAGTATAAAATTGCGGCGTTTTCAGACAAGCTTTTATTTTTTCTCTCTGATCCAAAAGTCTCGCTACCACGTCCAATTCAATGCTTTGCCCAGTATATAGATCTTTCAAATTTTTCTAGGGCTGCAACTAACGATTATTTTCATAATCGATTAGTTGGCCAATTATTGTTTCGATTAATCGGATAATAGCCTTAAAAAAATAAATGGCATTTAAAAAAAAAAATTGGGCCAATTTTTTGTTGGGCAGATTACAAAAACACAAATTGCTGCAAAGACACATTACATGCTTTTCTGCAGCTTCTCCATTGAAGTATATTGAACCAAAAAAAAAAAAAAAATGGCACAGTTTTGCGTTAAAAAGTCCTTGCCCTTTCCAAATACGCAGCAGCTGAAAAAAAATAAAAAAATAAAAAAAATCATGGATGTGAACGTGTCCCATAGGAAAACGTGCGTTTCTGCAAAAAGCACCAAAAAAAACTGGAGGTGTGACCCAGGCCTGAGATGTTTAGTAACATAATGGGGTTAAAAAACAAAAAATAAGAAAAAAAGAGCAAATAAATCTCTACTGTAAGGGGGTTCATTTTTTTTACTGTGGAACAGTGAAAGTAATTTACAGTAGCGATTTGCTTTTTTGTACTGTAAAGGGCCAATTTTAGTTTTTTTACCCCCATTATGTTACTGGCCGAATCGATTACAATTTTCATAATCGATTAATTTCATAATTGATCAGTTGTTGCGGCCCTACCTAAATTTTTCTATAAATAATCTTAAAAGTGAGGCGATGAGTATCCTTCTCCCTAAAGAGTATTAAAAAGCTACAAGGCCTTTACCGGTTTAAATGGGCTCAGTCTTTTTTGAAATATCTGGGAGGTTAAATTACACCGGATCCAGGGTCATTATATGAGATTAATTTTCGTCCACTACTAGCTAAAATACGATCACATCTCCAACTTTGGCAAACTCTTACCCTTTACGTGGTTCGGGAGGTGTAATGCATTTAAGATGACATTGCTCCCACAGATTTTAGATCTAATGCAAGCGATATTTATTAAATTACCTCAAGCCTTTTTTGTTTGTGTCGGGCATTGTTACTTTAATTTCTTTGGAATAATAAAGTCGCCAGACTCCGTTACTCATTGTTAGTCTTGCCTAAATCCCAGGGGGGCATCGGCCTACTAGACTTGATTTCATACTACCGGGCTCTAAATTTGTCTAGAGTGGTGTCATGCATTTCCTTGCAGACCAAACCCTGGGTACAAGTAGAACAAGCTTCACCGATTGCTTTGTCTGTGCTTCCTTGGGTCGCACATAAATACTACTGGGGTTTAAAGAAGCATCCTACAATTGGGGCTACTATTGCAGTTCTTATTCAAACATTCTTAATAAAAGGGCCTCTCTCCCAATCCATCCCCTTTAACACCAGTGATCCAGATTTCACGCCATGGCTCGACAGCAAACAGATTTGGGTTATGGTAGGACAGGGCATAACTAGATGTATGCATTTTGCTACCCCGCAGGGATGGAAGTCTACGCAAGAACTATATATCCTCCCACTACCCCCTTTGAGCTCCTGGTCAGCATTTCAACTGGCACATTATTTAGGGTCTATACCGGCTGCGGAACTGTATGCTAGGCCATTGGCACCTTTCGAGCGATTATGTGCGGAGGGAAAATATGTACCACATTTGTCATTCTTGTACAAATTGATTATTCAGCCTTTAGATGGTCATGTCACGTCCCCTCCCATTGCTCACCATCCATGTTACCTACATCATATTCCCATTTCCTTTTACAGGGCAATTTAGGAGGCTCTTGCAATCGGGCTAGAGAGCTGCATAAATATGTGAGATCATACCCTTTTTATTCATTTCTGGTAGAGCTGCACGATTAATTGTCCAGAATCGTTATCGTATTTCCTGATCTTTTGTATGCAGAGATGCCAGAGAATTCTCTCTGCTCTCAGCCATCAAAAGAAAAAGGAAGAAAAAATCTGGGCAGTCTGCCAAGTATCACAACATTCTTTATCAGTGGAAGTGAAGTCTAAACATTGTAACAACTTGTCTTTTACATCAAAAGGAATAGACTTCTGTATGTAAATTGCTACAATATTACTTAAAACCCCCAAACATTATATTTAGTAGAGACCCTAGAGAATAAAATGGTGGTTGTTGCAATATTTTATGTCACACCAGGGTTCGCCCGATGGCCTCTCAAGGGGTCAGGAAGGAATTTTTTTTCCCTGTCGTAGCATATTGGCGTAGCACAACCAGGGTTTTTTCGCCTTCCTCTGGACCAAGTCAGGATCGAGGATTAAATTAATCCTTGATAATCCCCCCCTCCCTCCTCCCCCTGGTGTTTGGCGACTATGGTTAATCTGCAATATTCTGCAGAAACCATTGGGGATCTGAGGCAATTTGCCGCAATACTACCAGCCATCACTAAAAAAGCCCTAAGAACTGAGCGACTTTTGAGAATTGATCGACTATCAAAAATCTCAGCCGTTTACCCCAGCCTAAGCATATATCATGTGCTTTGATCAACACAAGATCGGCAGTAAAACACAGACTGGAAATCCATGATTTCATTCTACAATATGATTTAGACTGCCTCTTTATTACAGAGAGCTGGCTTACAGCCGACTGCAACACCATTTTAGGAGAACTGGTGCCAGAAAACTATCGTATCATAACTGAAAACAGAATAGGGCAAAGAGGAGGAGGACTGGCGGTGATCCATAAGACTCATCTTGCAATCACTAAACCTGTCCTTCAAAACCCTCTTCCATTCATGGAAACCCTTACCCTGCAACTACAAACAAACTCCCAGGAGACCGTCAGGATTCTACTCTGCTATAGGCTACCTGGCCCAAAATCGCAGTTTCTCCCATCATTGACAGACTATCTCCACCTATACCCTTAACAGCAAACACCTTTTGGTGCTCGGGGACTTCAATCTCTGGGCCAACTCCCCGCAAGACCCTGTTGCCGACGCCTGCATTGATCATTTCAAAGGATTAGGGCTACAACAACTAGTATGTGGGCCCACACATGCTTCAGGTCACACACACACACACACACACACACACACACACACATACACACACACACGATCTTATTTTCAGACAAGATCTGGAAATAAAAATCTTGGAAAATGAACCATTGCCATGGACAGATCAGAAATAATGAATTTAATTGCATGGTGATTTCCCACCCTTAACTAAAACATCAAATCTAGTGACAACACACTGGACTAGATTTCAGAAGAAGCTCCACTCGGAACTCTACAAAGCCACGTTAAGGAAAAAAATAAATACAATTCAGCCGCATCAAACGGCTGAAGAAACGCTGAATACCATAAACACAGCCCTATTACAGTCAGCCGACTTAATAGCGCCGAAATGTAAAACCCGCATCCGGAAAAATAACTCCAGCTGGTTCAACAACCAACTGGCATTACTGAAGCAAGAGCGCAGAAGGGCGGAAGCCGCCTGGAAAAGAAGCTCTTCAGATGAGAACCTCATTGTCTACAAAGCAACAAGAAAATACCACAAGGAAATCTTCAAAGCCAAGAAAAACAATTTTTTCGAGGCTATCGCCCACGCAAACTCTTCAAATTGGTCACTCAGACCATGAATCCAGGATGTCTTGAAGCCCCCAATTCGGACTCACAAGAATTTTGCAGTGAATTGTCGGATTACTTCATTTAAAAAAAAAAAAAAAAAAAAAGAGGGGATCCGACAAAGCATTCAGCAAAATAATTCCCCCCTCAACCCTCCCCATAATGATTTACACAATACCTGCAGTAATTCCCCACAACTAGGTAAGTTCACGCTGGAACCTATCTCTATCCATGCCACTAAAAATATCATCGGTACTCTGCGTAACAGCACCGCGCCGAATGATATCATCCCCACTAAACTGCTGAAGGAATGCGCTGACATCCTGGCACCTCCTATCACGCAGCTTATCAACCAATCCTTCAGGGAAGGCATAGTGCCCTCCCAGTTGAAGGAGGGTATAATTCGACCCATCTTGAAGAAACCCAACCTGGACCCCAAGGACCCACTCCACCGTCATCCAATAACAGGCCTAAATGTACTCTCAAAGGTAATGGAAAAAGTAGTGGTACAACAGCTGCAACAGCATCTAGATACCCACAACCTACTTGACCCATTTGAAATCGGGATTCCGGCCTGGACACTGGACAGAAACCGCATTGCTCAAAATATGGGACGACGCTCTCGAGGCCGCAGACGAAGGAGAATCTTGTCTTCTGGTTCTGTTGGACCTAAGCGCAGCCTTCGACACAGTAGACCACAAGCTTTTATTGACTCGGCTAGCTGAAGTAGCCAGAGTTGCAGAAGGCGATTTATCTTGGTTCTCCTCTTTTTTGGAAAACCGATCGCAAATAGTGAAGTTAGGACCTTTCACTTCTGAGAAACGCACATTATCGTGTGGAGTCCCTCAAGGATCCCCCCTGTCGCCGGTGTTATTCAACATCTATCTTCGCCCTCTTTTTGAGATTATTAGCAGTCAAAAACTGCTCTACCACTCATATGCAGACGACACGCAACTATATTTCCGCATTTGCAATAAAAAGGATCATCACCTCAATCTAGAGACATGCCTCTCTTTGATAGAGGACTGGATGACAAAGAGTTATCTTAAACTCAACGGAGAGAAAACAGAACTTCTCCTGTTTCACGCCAAGCGTATGAATCAACCTACAACAACTTGGACCCCCCGCCCATTCTGGGCAAAATCATCACCCCTAGCGCCAAAGTCAAAAGTCTCTGGGTCATCTTTGACTCTCACATGACATTGGACGCACAAATAGGGTCAGTAGTCAGCGGATCTCACCATCTGCTGCGCCTACTACGCAGACTTACTCCTTTTATTCCCAAGGAAGACATAGCGGTCGTGGTGGGAGCTATTGTAAACTCAAGATTGGACTATGCAAATGCCCTTGACCTCGGACTCCCCAAGTACCAAATCGCTCGTCTACAAGTTGTTCAAAATACGGCCGCTAGACTTGGGAAAAAACCTTGGGAATCAATCTCACCTTCACTGAGAACCCTTCACTGGTTACCAGTAAAAGACAGAATCACTTTTAAAGCACTCTGTCTAACGCATAGATGTATCTATGGGAATGCTCCCCATTATCTATGCGAAAAAATAAAAGCTCATAATCCCAATCGTGTTCTGCGATCCACCAATCAAAATTTCCTCCAGATACAAGTCCAAAGGAGAAAGGAGATTCGCGGTCCAAGGGCCTAGACTATGGAACGCTTTACCAACCAGCATTCGGTTGGAAGAGAACCACTTGACGTTCAGGAGAAAGATCAAGACTCATCTCTTTTGATACCAAAGGAGACAGGAACAACAAGCGCCCAGAGGTGATTAAGTTGGCATGTGCTGCGCTATATAAGTTTTCATTCATTTTGCGCAGCGGCCTTTCAAAGGCAATTCTTGGGGAAAAAATTACTTTAATGAAAAATAAATAAAAAACCTAACCAGCGAAGTTGGCCCAAATTTTTTTTTGTATAATGCGAAGGATTGTACGCCGCGAGAATCGTAATCTTTATTCTAAGCAAAAAATCGTGATTTTCCATTTTGGCCAGAATCGTGCAGCTCTAGTTTCTGGCATGACTTCCCTAAGTGGAATGGGGCTTTTCAGTGTCAGCTTAATGTAAACTGCCCAAGCCTGGAGGACATGGTGCAACTGTAAAAATTTGTAGAAATGCTGTCTTAGGAGATAAAACTGAGATTGAATAGAAAAACTGAACGATTCTGACCAAAGGCCTTGGTGAATGCCCCATGCAGCATCCAGTTCCCAAAGCAACATTACAAGCCATCTCCCACAGTGTGGGGTCAGGGTACAGTTCTCAAGGTTTTACCAAGGTTGCATCGATTCGGATACATTGCTTCTGTAGGCAGTGAAGTTAATTCTTTAGGGAAATATTAAAATAAAAACGCTGGTTTCTCTAGAGGGGAAAGGGTCCATCATATACAAACACCAGTAAGAAAGCGAGGACTTTCAGTGGGGCCTTTGTCTAAGGACGTCAGATTGTGACAAAATACGTCAGCAGGAGCGACGTGCTGAAGATCCTGGGAGGACGGGTGTTTGCTATTGCTGGCCGGCTTTAACATACGCCGATTATAGTACTTCTAAATGTAAGTGCAATATAATTTTTTTTATTAAAATACCATTGGTTTTACACCATGACGAGCCTTTGTTCTTTTGGGTAATCTCAGTGAGTGCATCCACTTGAGCGAATCAGGATGCCTGGAAGGGTTTGGACCATCCATACATTTCCACTACATGTGAAGCTTCCCGGTACTAGTCGCCATTGGTTCCTAAACTAAGGACAAGGCCCTGGCTGGGCCTTGTCTAGCGTTCTTATACTTGCTGTCGGGTAAGCGTGCAATTTATGTGGTGGAGGTTTTCCCTGGTCGTGTGTAAATTACGGACTACACGAAGAGGATCTTTAGCGATATTATCTCTTCACAATTTTTCATTATGGACTTATGTTGTTGGCTCAATATAGCATAACCATTGCCCTGTTAAAGCTGAACCCTAGGAAAGACAAAATATCTAGCCTTTTAATTTGGCCCTCCGCAGTGCAAGGGTAGAGTTTGTCCCAGGCATACTATACACACCCCCTAGGTATGACATTTTAAGGAATATTTCACTATTGTTTCACTTTAAAGATTATTAAAATCACTGCTCCCGAAAAAAAAAATGGCAGTTTTTAAAACTTTTTTTGCATTGATACATGTCCCCTGGGGCAGGACCCAGGTCCTCAAAGACTTTTTATGACAATAACTTGCATAGAAGCCTTTTAAATTATCACTTTAGATTTCTCCCATAGAATTATACTGGGTGTTCCACGGCTTTTTCAAATTTGCTGCGAACACCCCAAATTGTTCGCCGAGCGGGCGAACAGGCAATGTTCGAGTCGAACATAAGTTTGTTTTGAACTCAAATCTGATCCCTTCTCCTGACCCTCTGTATGGACAGTGCAGCAAATCACATGCACCCTCCCAATATAAAAAAAAAAAAAAAAAAAACAAACACCCCACCACACACCTCTAGCAATACACACCAAAATGACTATGTGCAGTGTGCTGCCAAGGCTCTGTTCTATCAGCAGATGGATTGGGGACAGTAAGAATCAGAAAGGAAACAAACAACCAGAAGACCAGATCAAAAAACCTTTTTACACAATGCGGAGGATTAACAAGTATAGCAAGCATGCTTTACTGCATATACAGACTAAATTTAAACAAAAAAATAGAACACCAACCTCTAACTCTGCAATCTTCTCATCGGCAACATTTTGTTTATTCAATAACTGGCTACCAATATTTTCTTTAGTTTGAAGAACAAACCTGAAAATGAACATACATTTTGCACAAACATTAATAGGAAAACAGGAAGTATACATCTTTATTTTCAGACAATCTTAAAAATTATAAAGGTTTTCATATTCTTATTTGCTTTATACACTCATGTTCTCAGGCATCCATATTTCATATATGGATTTACAGAGATAGTAACCATTAGCACAACACTGTAATTAGCTACCTTGCTGAATGACCACCAAGGAAGGAGTTAAAGTTCCACTGTAAAAAAAAAAAAAAAAAAAAAAAAAAAAAAATGCGATCAGACAGTCTTTTATTGGAGAAGAGACATGCATTGTCATTCTGCAATAAAATGCCCCTACCTGCTTGCTCGCCATCTCCCACTGCACTGTAAAATGAGCTGTTCAGCTTATAGTGGCAGGTCAGTCTCCAAGTACCAAGATAACATAACTCCTGCGCATGTGCAGGAGGCCGTTATCTCCCACCAGCCAATGAAGAGATCTGAAGGCTAGCACTCAGAAGAAGATGCAGGCACCAATGCAGGACCGTTGGACAAGTATGGAGCCTTGCTTTAACACCATCCTGCCCAGTCTTTAGTGAAATAATGGCCGGCCAGAACGGTTGTTCTGAGAGGATGTCATATGATGAACGCGTCGCTCGTACACAGCCGACCAATCACAGCAGTTCACACGACAACTGTAAACAATGGATGGCTTCCATTCATTGTATAAAAAGTGTGTTGCTAGCTGTGATTGTCACAGTGAACACATGGCACAGACAGGTCAATCACAGCCCATCTGTATCATGCGATTAGCTTTGACCAATAAAAAAAAAAAAAAAAAACACTGAATAAGCTAGTTTCATCCAGTAACCAATAAATTCATTGGTATATGCAATCATAATGTGTAAAAAATAAAAATACCAATTACTTACCTAGAGTAGTACAGTGTTACTATGGTACCACTGTATTGATCTGGTCATAGTGTATTTGTAAAAAAAAAAAAAAAAAAAAATTAAAATAAACTTCGTTAGACTTACCTGCGACGGTATTTCCAAGAGCCTTTCAGGACAACCTTGGAGAGGGCGCAGCTCCGCCCATTTTCCAGGAAACACATGCAGTCTTTAAATCACTCCTCTTCCACCATGGCTTCAGTTATTGTGTGGTCTCCAACATACTGGAAAACAAAAAGCACAGAAAACCACCAAACCACCATGAGACACTTAAAACCACTTCTAAAAAGATAAGGGAGGGAAGTAGCGGTTGTCCTGAAAGTTTTGTAGAAATACCACCACCGGTAAGTCTAACCAAGTCTCTCAAATCACCTTTAGGACAACCTTGGAGAGGATAACCGAGAAACTTACCCTAGGGTGGGACTACTGCCTGCAGTACCTTCCTGCCGAATGCCTGATTTGTGGTGGACAGCAAACCCAACCTAAAATGCCAGAGAAATGTTGAGTAGTTGGAACAAGTGGCAGCCTTGCAAATTTGCTCAGGCGCAAAACCGGCCCTTTCGCCCCAGGAAACTGCCGCTGATCTTGTAGAATGAGCAGCAATACTAGAAGGTAGTATTTCTCCCTTAGCTTTGTAGGCCACCGTGATTGCCGATTCAAGCTATCTGCCAGCTTTCTCCCCTTTACGTGAGCCTGAGAATATCACAAAGAGCATTTTACTTTCTAAATTATTTGGTAAATGTTAGAAAGTGTAGCAGACATCTCCTCACATCTAAAATGTGTGGAAAATGTCTTCTCCTGGATTGGCAGGGCCATTTCCTGTGAACAGTGAAAGGTCGAAGAAACCTTTGGTAGAAATGCTGGGTCTGTTTGAAGGAGCACGCTGTCTGAAAACATTTTTTAGAAAGGGTTCTGTGACTGCCAGGGTCTAAAGCTCCCTGACACTTCTCTCCGATGTGCTACCAGAAAAATTGTTTAAGAACAACGTTTTGTAATGATGCTTCTTGCAAGGGTTCGAGAAGGAAGGAAGGAAAGCCACCTGGGTTTTCAGGGTGCTGGCTGCCAGTCCCTTCTCCATTTTACCATGGAGAAAATTCTAATGCCCAGTACACACCATCAGTTTTTATGACAGGTAAACCGCATTTTGTTCTCAGCAGGAAAACGGATGAAATTTTTCTTGCATACACACGGTCACTCAAATCTTGGCTGAAAATTTCGAACATCAAGAACGCGGTGATATACAACACGTACAAGGAGCATCTATGCCTGTCTGATCTTCTAGGTGGAGAGAAAAGAACTTCTGTACTTTTGAGTTCTGTTGGCTGGCGAACAGATCTATTCAAGGTTGCCCCCAAGCTTTGGAAATCATCAAGAAAACTCCTTGGTTCAGACTCCACTCCTCTTCATCCACCACTCTCCTTCTGCTAGCAGATTCTAGGATCCCTTCAGATGGACTGCTGACAGAGAGACCACATTCTGTTCTGCCCAGGTAAGTAGCTGACTGGCCAGCTCTAGGAGTCCTCTGCTCCTGGTTAATCCTTGTTTCAATACATAAGCTACTGCAGTTGTATTGTCTGAGAGAACCTGAACATGTTGTACTTTTAAACACGTGTTGAAAAGCTAGGAGAGCCGAGAAAAATTGCCTTCAGTTCCTGCCAATTTGAGGACTTTCAGGCTTCCGCTTTCGACCAGGCCCCCCTGAGAGGTCTAATCGTCCTGGTGGGCTCCTCCACCCCAAGAACTCACGTCTGTTTGTCTAGGGTGAAAACCCCTGGAAAGCCCTTTTGCCAGGTTGGTTGAATTCCTCCACCACCAGAGTGCCCGTTTTACGTTTGAGGCAAGTTTGATCTGTTTCTCTAGCAACTCGGTGTGACCATTTTTGTTTCACATTCATCTGGAGGGTTCTGGAATATAATCTGGCCCACTGAATGCCAGGGATCGATGCCATTAGAAGGCCTAGGACTGCCATGGCTGATTGGACAGACACAGAGTTTGGTCTGAATCTGTCTCACCGCAGACTGGATCTTCATCTCCTGAGTGGGTTCTAGATTTGATTTTTCTAGATTCAAGAGCCACCCCAAGTCCTTGAGGTGAGCCTGAGACACCTGGAGATTCGTCAAGATTTGTTCTTTGGAGCCCGTGAAAAACAGGTCGTTCAGATATGGGATGACTGAAATCCCTCTTAGCTTCAGAGGTTCCAGGGCTTCCGCCATTATCTTCGTAAAGATTCTGATAGAAGATGAAAGACCACAAAGTTTAGGAGATATTTACAGTACATATTCGGCAAGACTTATTATAGGCTTACCTATAGGTAAAAACATTAGAGGGAAGTTTACTTCCTCTTTAAGAGTTCCCTTCACTGGAACTAATGGGCCAAGCCCAACCCCCGAAAAAAAACTAAAAAAAAACTAAACAGGATTTTTATAACCGCTTACCTGTAAAATCCTTTTCTTGGAGTACACCACGGGACACAGAGCCATTAATTACATGACGGGTTAAGGGTCACCAGCGGTGATTGGACACTGGCACAACCAACTGAAGACAGATTCCCTTCATATAACCCCTCCCATCAGGGAAGTACCTCAGTTTTGTAGCAAGCAATAAGGTTCCCATAAGAAGGGACCTCTGTGTCCCGTGGGGTACTCCAATAAAAGGATTTTACAGGTAAGCCGTTATAAAAAAAACTGTTTTCCGTCTCGTACACCACGGGACACAGAGCCATTCATTACATAATGGGACGTCCCAGAGCAATGCTCAATAAAGGGTGGGAGACACAGATCAAGCAGGCCGCTATGTACAAGAAGCCCTATACTGCTGCCTGCAGCACACTTCGCCTAAAGGCCCACTTGATAGAATTTGGAAAATGTGTGGGACTGAAGGCCAAGTTGCAGCTTTACAGATCTGAGCCAACGAAGCCTGGTGGTGCACTGTCCACGAAGCACTCATCGCCCTGGTAGAGTGTGCCTTAACAGAAAAAGAGTCTTGTTTTTCAAACCATAGGCTTGAATTTTTGTCGAATCCACCTGGAGATAGTGGATTTAGATACCGCTTGTCCCTTCTTGGGACCATCTGGCAAAATAAATAATCTGTTTTATGTATCCGAGCGGTTGCCTGCAGATACACCTTTACTGCCCTTACCAGATCTAGGGAGTGCAATCATTTTTCCACCGCTGTCCGTGGATCCGGAAAAAAAGGCGGCAGAATAATGTCCTGATTTAAATGAAAGGCCGACACCACCTTAGGTAAAAGGGCAGGATGGGGTCGTAGTAGAACTGTCTTTGTGACAAATTAAATAAGGCTCTTTGAAAGAAAGAGCTGCTAATGCAGATACTCTTCTAGCCGAAGAGATAGCAATCAAAGGCCAATTTCTGCTTAAAAGGATCAGCAAAATCTGGCGACTAGGTTCAAAAGGTTGCTTCTGCAACACTGATGTAGCGGTACCCCCGACACTGATGTAGCGGAACCCCCCGAAGGAGCTGCTGGTTAGATTTGGGTGGCATGTTGCCTATGTGATTCCGCCGTCTAGGGTAGTTGATGAGAGCCGTAGTAATAGAATGTCCACACAGCAGATGTCTTTTTCTTGTACTTTTATTTTACCCAACACTGTAAAACAATGAAATTTTCAGTGAAGAGTAAAGATGCAGTAGGAAAGGAAACAGCAGACTCAGGCGCAATGATACGGAAACAGTCCTGTTTCCACAACACTTTGTTCTCGTCGCCACTCTCACCAGAGTGGGTTTAGTGTGCCTGGACAGGCCTCTCTCACTAACCTGGCAGCCAGAGCATCACTCGGAATACTAAGGCAAGACAGTCTCTGCCACAGACCCTCCCTATAATTTAGATCAAAGAGACGATTCTCCTTAATAGACTTAGGCCTGTATATCCTTCAGGTAGTTTTGCAGTTAGGTACTGACTGACAGGTGACTAACGTCCAGCCTCTCATTGTCCGGTTACCTCGACCCCCGATGGATTGTCGAGACCCTATTGGATTGCCAGCCTCTCTTGGCTCTCCTCAGGTGGACAGCTTCCCCTCAAAAGGAACAACACTTGGGATCTTCTCAGGTTTGGGGACCCAGTCGATCACTGGGACCCCGCCACAGCTTAATCGTTCCGAACCAACGGGGTCACGGAACCAGGAGCAGGAGGCACGTGCACCCCGGCCTGGTAGGCCATTTCGCCGGGGGCCGTGATGTGTGGTCACCCTGAAGGTGGGTGCCACACCGGAAAAAGACCCCGCCTCAACGGCATCTGTTCCAGAAGTAGCCTCTCCCAGCATGCCCCGCGAGAGAACACCCCCTCCTGATTGGCTGCTGGCAAAAAGGCACCCAAGCCTCGACTCCACTGGTGCCACCCGTCGCCCCGGGGTGGTATAACACCCCAGCAACAACAGAATGGGCCCACAGCACAGCCAAGCTGAAACAGAGACCCTCTTCAGAATTAAAATCGAAATCAGAGTCTCCTATACTCTGATTATCCCCCTAAATTTTGTCAGCACCGGTACTTAGAAGTAACCCCGCGCTACACTGACAATACTAAATTCAGATCCCATGGGCACAAGGGAGACTTGACTGGCGGATTGATCCGCAATACCCCCTGAATGGAAGCCTGAACTAGGATATGAGATGCCAGCGGTCTTTGAAAGAAGACTGATAGAGCCGATATTTGACCCCTAAATTGTACCAAAGGGCCAATTTCATATCCACTCCTAGCTGGCAAAAGGCGAGAATCCTACTTATGTCATATCTTTGAGGATTCCATTTCTTGGTTTCACAACAGGAAACAAATGCCTTCCAGACTCTATAGTAGAGAAGCCTGGAGGCTGGCTTTCTAGCATTAAGGAGTGTAGAAAGAACTGGACCCAAGATCCCTTGTTTCTTCAAAATGTGGGTCTCTGCAGCCAGACCGGCAAATTTAGCTTTTGTAAGGAAGGATGGAACACTGGACCTTTTGACAGCAGGTCGTGACAAAGTGGAAGCTTCCAAGGTCTTCCGACTGCTATATTTACGATTTCGGCATACCAGGGCCTTCTGGGCCTATTTGGGGCCACTAAGATTACTGGAATTCCTTCCTTCTTGATCCTGCAAAGTGGCCTTTGTAAGTGAGCAATCGGCAGAAACGCATAGATCAGTGAAAATTGATTCCACGGAATTATTAGAGCATCCGATATGGATCGGATGCTCTAATAATTCCGTGGAATCAATTTTTACTGATCTATGCGTTTCCGAATCTGAATTTAGTATTGTCGGTGTTGCAGAAGCAACCTTTTGAACCTATTCGCCAGATTTTGCTGACCTTTTTAAGCAGGAAATTGGCCTTTTTGATTGCTCTCTCTTCGGCTAGAAGAGTATCTGTATTAGCAGCTCTTTCTTTCAAAGAGCCTTATTTAATGTCACAAAGACAAAATTGTACTACGACCCCATCCTGCCTTTTAACCAGAGGATCTCTCGTCCTGGACATAAAGTTGTTTAACGTCCTGTTGAACCTGGAGGCTAGTAGATCTACATCTGGGGTCCCCCCCATTTCTGGCATAAGGCCTGAAAGATATCGGGGTGGAGAGACCACTCTCCTGGTAATAGTTGTTGGCGACTCAGATAGTCCAGTTTTCTACCCGTGGAATAAAGATTGCAGAGAGAC
Source organism: Rana temporaria (assembly GCF_905171775.1). NCBI lineage: Eukaryota > Metazoa > Chordata > Amphibia > Anura > Ranidae > Rana > Rana temporaria. Next base: position 308,863,965 of record NC_053491.1, read on the forward strand.
AACCTGCCCATGTCGAAATCCGATTCACCTTCTTCTGAGCACCCCGACTGCGGGTGCCTCCTTGGTGATTGATGCAAGCTACTGCAGTAGCATTTTTGGATTGAATCCGAACTGGGTGGCCCTGTAACCTGTGTGTCCAGGTTCTGAGGGCCAAGTATACTGCCCGCATTTCCAGTATGTTGATGGGCAGGCTTCTTTCGGTCTTGGCCAAGGTTCCCTGGGCTGAAGCTTCTGCCAACACTGCTCCCCAGCCCATTAGGCTGGCGTCCGTAGACACCACCTTCCATCCATCCTAAATGCTCCAGGTATTTTATTGTGGTGAGCACAGTGTGATCTAATCCTGCCACTGACTGATCTATACAAGTAGATCGTCTAGGTAGGCTGTTATCGCTATGCATTGTGCTCTGAGATTTGCCAACAGGGGGGCTAGTACCTTTGTAAATACCCGGGGCGCGGTAGCCACACCAAAAGGGCAGAGCCACAAACTGGAAGTGGCGATGTTCTACCGCAAACCGTAAGAAATTTTGTTGAGCAGGATGGATAGGCACATGTAAATATGCGTCCTTGATGTCTATAGACGCCATGAATTCTCCGCCTTATAGGGTGGTGACCACTGATCGAATAGTTTCCATTCGGAAATGGCGAATGTTCAGAAACCGATTTAGAGCTCTTAGATCCAGGATGGGTCTGACATCTCCGTTTGGTTTTGGAATCACACAGAGGTTTGAATAAAAACCTGAACTTGCTCCTTTAGGGGGTACTTCTGTGATCACCCCTTGGGACAGCAAGTGATCCAATCCCTTGAAGGACGCTCTTTTTAGTGGATCTTTGGAGAGCCTTGAGCTTCGGAACTGAGAAGATGGGATCTCTCGAAATTCCAGCTTGTACCCTAGGGATACTACCCATCTGTCTTAGATTTCTGTCTGAAAAAATGGGAAAGCAACTGCGCTAATATATTGAGTGGTAAAAAAATGAATACTACTGTGTGATAAACAAATGTGATAAAGTGAAGCTGCACCTTACTGGATATATAGAAACAGTGAAAACATAAGGAAAAAAACAAGATGCGCTACACATAATATAAAAATACCCAAAACCGAATAAAGTTAATTGTCCGTGAGTAATGTGAGGAGTTTAAATGAACAACAAAATATCAAAAAAAGTCCTTGATAAAAGCAAAACGTCCTTTCACCAGTGAATAAGAAAAGAAAAATCCATGTTGATAAGTGACAATCCAATAAGAAGAGACCTCCACCAAACGAGTAATGAATCTGCTTTCCAGATTCCCGGTGGTCTCTTAGTTAAAAGAAGACCCCAGGTAGCATGAAGATTTAAACTCTGGAGAGTAAAGGCCTGTGTGGACAATCCGGATGTCGATCTCTGTAGCTAGTATTTTACCCAATAGTTTTATATCTATGTTAAGCATAGATATGGGACGATAATTGCTACAAAGTGTGTCATCCGAATGTGGTTTGGGAATCATACAAACCGTTGCTAGCAACGTTTCAGGTGTGAAGGTTTTTTGCTCTAGTAAGTGGTTAAATGCCTCTGCCAGTCTGGGTGAAAGTAACTCAGTAAAAGTTTTGAGGTAGTTTGCCGAGAACCCGTCAGGTCCCGGTTTTTTGTTAATTTTGAGTTCCCGAATGGCTAAAGCTACATCCTCTTGCGTAATTGGTTCTTCCAACTGTTCTTTCTGTGATTGACTTATTTGTGGAAGATTTATTTGTGCAAAAAAGGAGTCAGCTTTAGATTCGTCAAATACAGTAGTTTCTGAGTAGAGTTGTTTTAGATGTGAGCTAAACTTTTGAACTATTTTAAGTGGGTTGCTGGAGAGAACCCTGTTGGCAATTTTTAACTTTATGGGTTTAAAAGTCTTATTGAGTGTGTTTAGCGCTCTAGCTAAATATGTCCCTGGTTTATTAGCTTGCTTGTAGAAAGCATGTCTAGATCTATTAAGTGTTCTATTTGCCGAATCGGTTAAGAACAAGTCGTATTCCAGACGTGCTTTGTCCAGCCGAGTTCTGTTAGTTTGAGTTTGGCAGTTTTGTAGGGCCAGAAATGCTAAGTTGAATTCTGTTTCCAATTTTCTTGCCATCAGTGCTCGCTCCTTTTTTAAGATCCCTATTTGCCGCTGGAATGCTCCTCTGAGGACTGGCTTATGTGCTTCCCATAATGTAAGTGGGGATATTTCAGGGCTTGCATTGAGTTCTAGATAGTCTTTTAGAGCTTGTTCAATCAATTGGCAATGGGCAGGGTGTTTGAGTATAATTTCAGGAAGATACCAAGTGGGATCATGGTTTTTCGGAATGGTTGATGCCATTGTGGTGTACACCGCATTGTGATCTGACCAAGGGATGGGTATTATATTTGAATATAGTATTTCAGGGACCATACCGATTGTCACAAAAATATGATCAATTCGGCTGAAGGATTGGTGTGGGTTTGAAAAGTATGTGTAGTTACGTTTTGTGGGATTGTGTTCTCTCCACGTGTCTACTAAAAATTGTATTTGGCTAATAAGTTGGGAAGGGTCCATTTAGCTTGGCGTTTAGGTGTGACATAGGGGGTTTTATCTAAGAATGGAAGAAGGACTTGGTTGGAGTCTCCGCAGATGAGGAGAGTCCCTATTTTATGTGAATTAATTATTTGGAAAAGATGCGATAAGAAGGGTAACGGGTTTAGATTAGGAGCATAATAAATAATAAACATCCATAGTAAAATGGAGAAAAAAAGCTGCAGTTGTGAAATATATAAAGATATTTTATATATTTCTTTATATATTTCACAACTGCAGCTTTTTTTCTCCATTTTACTATGGATGTTTTTGACTTTCGTTCCAAACGAGTAGTTAATTTAGAAGGGGTTTTTGACTCTACCCCCATAACCCCAGGTACTGACGTAGGGGGTTTGTTTTTGCGACTTAAAAAACTATTGGTAGCTGAAATACACACCCAATGGGATGTCGCTTTTCTAGAGACTTACATCAAGGGGTCCATGGTACCACGAAGCCTCAGATGGGAAGTGTCGCCCCATCAGGGTGACACCGACCTTGTCGGTTGGTACAATTATTTTAATGAGTCAGGTGTAGCTTTTTTGCGATTCCTCCTGAAAAGGAGGGTAGATAAGTTGGCTAGATTGGATGACGAAATTAAGCTTGTTAAAGATCTTCTTACGCCGTTTAAAAACGGTGACGAGTATAACACCCACTCTACTAATTTGCTTAAAACACTGGATAAGGAGGAGAAGGAACAAAAAGCCAAAAAGAAAAAGAAGTTCATCAGGGACAGTGATGATTACAAATCAGGTCTTGTGTTCTTATGGCAGAAAAAGCTCTCCCTTAAAAACAAGGGCGATTTAACAATGGACACCACGCCACAACCTTCCAGTGGCGTGATCCCCCCCCCCCCCCCCCGACCCCTATCTCCTCACTACCATGTGTTATTTCACATCCCCCTCGTCAGGGGGTCCCAACTCAAGTTCCCAACAATACCCGGAAAACCAAAGGTCCTCCTAGGGGACCTAATCAGAGGGGGGCAGGCCCTAAAGGGCCTTACAATGGGAATAATTCAGGCCGTGGTGTGGTACACTATGACCAGCCCTCATCTCGCATGTGGACGAGAACCCCAGCTAACCAAAGGCTTCCACCTCCTAATATGGGTTTTCCCGGTTCCAACTATGGGTATCAACAGGATTTTGGTCAAGGTGGTTATGGTTTTAATGTTCCAACACAGAACCGCTTTTTGCCCTTATCCGATTTTGATAACATCAGTGGTCACACACCTAGTAGGGCGGGCTTTGGATTTCCTAATCCAATGAGGAACTCCTTCACATACCCTCTAGGCTACCCAGAGACGTCCGGTGTCCATCAGGGTTTCAATTACCCTGCTAACCCTCCCATTAACCCATTCAACCAGAATTGGGATTTTCGCAGGGCCCTTCCCGACCAGGGAGGCAACACAGGACGAAGAGAGGCACCAGAGGGGGGAGGAGGGCCCAGTCGTCCAAAACGAAAGAGAACCTAGGAATAGGCATCTTTAATCTTAGCCAACAGACACTGACCGATTCGGAGACTAAGCTTCTAGATAAAGGACTGAAATATGCCCCACCTAGAAATCTTAGCAAGTTCCAAACATATATGGACGTACACAAATTCACCAGACGTCTGAGTATTAAGCGATACTTCCTCTCCAATCCCATTTCTGGTCAACAGACTGTCAATGAATTTCAACATTCATCTTTGGCTAATGCCTCATTATTCAACCCGCCAGGTTCTCTGGCCCCAAGTATCAAGGTATTCAGGGATGTCGTCCTGAACGATTTGGATAAGCTTAAAATACGTAAATCCAATTTGAATAGGGACTTGACTAATGGTCTGGAATCCCTATGCCTTAACAAGTCTCTAGTGATTAGACCGGCCGACAAGGGCGGTGGCATAGTCATCCTTGACCAGAGCGATTACTTGAAGGAAATGCATCGTTTGGTTGATGATGAGGACACCTATACTCCTCTTAATAGGGACCCAGTAGTCAGTTACAAAAAAGAACTTGATGGGTTGGTTAAGCGGGGGCTTCAGAGGGGTATTCTGAACAGTAAGGAAGCACTCTTCCTGGTACCGAGTGCCCCGAGGACTCCCGTTATATACTACCTACTCAAAATCCATAAAAATCAAACTTGCCCCCCGGGACGTCCCATTGTGAGTGGTATCGATTCCATTACGTCCCGGGTGGGCAAGTATATAGATTTTTTCCTGCAACCCCTCGTACAGAAAATCCCCTCATACATCAGAGATACGAAGCAGGTGATTAATACTTTAGCCAGTATCTCTCCCAAGTCAGGCATATGGATGGTCACAGCTGATGTGACCTCCCTCTACACCATAATTCCACATCACTTGGGACTTGAGGCTGTACTGTTATACCTGACAAGACAGTCTGGCCTTGTACAGATACAAATAGATTTCATCATGACTCTATTAAAGTATGCGGCCACCCATAACTATTTCCTGTTCGATAACACCTTTTATAGACAGGATAGAGGTGTGGCCATGGGGGCTAAATATGCCCCCAGCTTGGCCAACCTGTTCATGGCCAAGTGGGAGGAGGACGTCGTCGATTGTCAACGTCGACCGTAGGTATTACTCTGGTCGAGGTATATCGATGACGTCCTCCTCCTTTGGGATGGCAGTGAGTCTGATCTTCTTATCTTTATGGCCCACTTGAATCAGAACACTAGGGGCATTAAATTTAATTACGAATCCAGCCAGCAGTCTATCCATTTTTTGGATCTCCAGATCACCATTGATAATGGTAGATTTGTGACATCCACCTTTTTTAAACCAACTGACCGCAACTCATACATACCTTTGGACAGTTGCCATTTGCCAGCATGGTTAAAATCCGTCCCCCTGGGTCAATTCATGCGCCTTAAACGCAATTGTTCCAACCCCCTGACGTTTGAAAAGCAGGCCTTAGTCCTTTCCAAAAGGTTCAACGAGAAGGGGTATGACAGATCCACTCTTTCACAGGCAATGGAGAGAGCTAGAAATACCGATAGGCCAACATTATTGGCAGACAAGGTTAAAGGGTCTCGAAATGAGAGTTTTTCTTTACCCTTTATCACCACATTTTCTGCTCAACACTTCAGTGTTAAGAAGCTTATTCAGAAGCATTGGCACATTTTGACAACTGATCAGGTCTTAGCGCCATTGCTTCCGGATAGACCTAATGTGGTGTTCAGGGGTGCATCTACGATTGGGAGCCGTATTGCCCCCAGTGTACATGACCCCCCTAGGGCTACTAGGACATTTCTTGAGAACCTAACGGGGTACTTCAGGTGCAAACGATGTCAAGTCTGCTCTTTAAATAGTTGCAAAAATAGGAAGATTTGTTCCTTCCAATCCACAGCAACTAATAAAACCTTTGAGGTCGAACCATTTATAACCTGTTCGACTAAAGGGGTAATATACCTCATCCAGTGCCCCTGCGGTCTGCAATACATTGGCCGCACCAAAAGAGCCTTGTCAGTCAGGCTAAATGAGCATATTGCCAAAATTAGGGCAGGATTCGATAAACACTCTGTTTCCAGACATTTCGATTTAAAACATAATAGAGATCCCTCAAATACGTTGTTTGTTGGGATTGACAAATATCGCCCGCACTGGAGGGGTAGTAATCTTGTTCGTGAAATATCTAGGCAAGAAATGGCGTGGATCCATAGGGTTAAAACCTATACGCCATATGGGCTGAATATCGACACAGATATTAATGCCTTTATAAATAACTCTTAGATTCACTTACTTAGTCCATATTATGCCACCATGTGTCATTTTATTTAGTCCTTATTATGCTATCATGTGTCATCTAGAAGTATATGGTTTCTCTAAATATTGTTTAAATAATGTTTTTATTGAGGTTTTTATGGTCTACACTATGGAGTAGTCTGCCCTTTACAAACATGTGGTTCTGTGTACTTGAATGTTAACTTATCAGAATCTATCTATAGGGCTCTCACTGTTGTCTAATCGCAATATGTTAGTCACTAATCTGCTGTGAACAAGATATGTAACCCAGTTTATCATCTACATTGGGACGCAGCTTTTTTGTTTGTTTCAGGTTTCATTTTTTATTTTTACATTCGGGGGTTGCTGGTATTTTTAAATTCCATTTTTTTTATTAGTGTGGATTTTTTATGCCCACTTCGTCTTTTTACTTTTTCTTAATTTTTAATTTCATCCCAATGAGCACTACCCATGCTAGTTGCAAATAGATGATTATCGCTATCAGATCACGCCGCAGCACTCAGTTCTCTTGCTGTGTCCGGTCTCTGGAGCGTTCATCCAGCCTTTTCCCAACGGAGCCGTGTAATTGGTTGTAATACGACCAATTGAGCGGCACCTTTGGGTTTGGTTTATACCAAAACGAGACTTGACTAGCATTTACATGTAGTAGGCTTGTTTTTAATCTACATTGCCACGTAGGGCTCCTCCGTTTGGTCACATCATCACGCTGCTGACGTGTCACGTGATCGCGAGTGACCACGTGATGCGGAAGTGATCCCTGCGTTCCAATCACGAATCCATTGATTGTGTTTCCCGCAGTTGTTTTTTATGTTACGCTGCGGGATTCTACTTGTTTTTAACGCACGCCGTTTTGTGAGTAACATATGATAACATTAACGCTATCAATAGCGCTTTTTCGGCATATGTCCCGCCAGCGCATGCGCACTATCACTGGTTTGTTTCCAGGATGAGGCTTGGTTCACCCAATCATGCGCAGGCGCGGCTGACGACGTCAGTTCCTCCCATATCGGCGTTCTGCTATTTAAGGGGGGTGATTCGGTGTGTTGCCTGTGCCCCAGAGGAAGCGATTTGTCGCGAAACCAGGTCGGGCGGAACGTGCATCCACATCGGTATCACCCCCCGTTGACTGCATTTTTCCACACCATTGATGGGCTGTCTGGTCTGCTTCCGGCCGGAGCTTCAACTTGATAAGCCTTTCAAACACTGCTAATCTGTAAGTGTGTTTTTGTCTTAATTTTTTAATAAATCAATTTTTTACGGATTTACACTATTGTGGCCTCCTATGTTTTTTATGTGGTATGGTCATCGTATCCTCCAACACGGGAGCGTAACAGAGATCGACATCCGGATTGTCCACACAGGCCTTTACTCTCCAGAGTTTAAATCTTCATGCTACCTGGGGTCTTCTTTTAACTAAGAGACCACCGGGAATCTGGTAAGCAGATTCATTACTCGTTTGGTGGAGGTCTCTTCTTATTGGATTGTCACTTATCAACATGGATTTTTCTTTTCTTATTCACTGGTGAAAGGACGTTTTGCTTTTATCAAGGACTTTTTTTGATATTTTGTTGTTCATTTAAACTCCTCACATTACTCACGGACAATTAACTTTATTCGGTTTTGGGTATTTTTATATTATGTGTAGCGCATCTTGTTTTTTTCCTTAGATTTCTGTCTGCCATGCAGCTGAAAACTGACAAAGCCGTCCCCCCACTCGGCCGAGAGGGGCGCCTCATCATGAAGAGGCTTTGCTTGCCTTTGAACCCCACTGCTTTTTGGGAGAGAAAACATTTAAAAACAAGGTTGCTTTTTTTTTTTCCTTCTCTGGTAATATAGTGATCTTCCCACTCGATATCTTCTGGATATATTTTTCCAAATCTTTCCCAAAGAGGCGTTCGCCATGGAAGGGGAAACAGGACAAAAGATTTTTTTGCATGGTGCGTCTGCTGACCAATGCTTTAGCCAAAGAACTCATAGCATCTATTGTAAAACATAAGGCTTTAGGCAAATTCTCCCACAATTTGACTTGTTCTGGAGGCAGCTCCGTTTTACCTGATCCTTGAGGACCTGACACATGCCTATTGCTGCTACATCAGGTTGGGCAACGGAACCGCCCAGAAGGAATATTTTAGTAAAGATCCCAACATCTTCTCCGAAGGATCTTTAAACACCTGTACGTTATCCAATTGACAAGTCAGGCTCTTATTTATACAAGAAATGGCTGCATCTACAGAAGGCAGCTCCACTTCTTAGAAAACGCTTCCTCCATAGGATAGAGAATGTCAAACTTCTTCTTAGGAGGTGAGAAATGCTTATCTGGATGTAGCCAGTCTGCGTAGATTAACTTTTTTCCTTGTCAAGAATATCTTTATTAAATGCAAGAATAAAATTGTACATGAAGCATACATTCGTTACAGTAATCAGGTGGTTATTATAACATAAGATTGACTAACAGTATCATCTTTCTTAAACAACAATAAACGGGAATATTTTAGCCATGTTCTGTGTACTATCGCAGGAAGAGTTTAAGTAGTTAACATAGCCAAATATGTAATCCTTACAACTTGTCCTAGTGGCTAGTGGATAATATATCAAAGATAATACGTCCTTATTTAATGTAACCTTACTACCTATCAACTTTAAATTTCTAAAATGTGCTACCTTTTCAAAGTTAACGGTAGATAGATACACGAGGGTACTACCTTATGCAGTATCAGATCAGGAAAAAGAAGGGAAGAAAAGGAAGGAAAATGGGGGGGGGGGGGGGGGGTGTCAGGTAAGGAAGTCTGCAGGGATGGGCTAGGATCCGTCGTCAAAGCATGAAATGTACAACGGTTATTTTTGTATAGGAAAGCTACCATGGCATCATTACACCTTTATTAAAATTTTCTGGTATAGCATATTGTATCCAAGGGTTCCATATTTTTTCAAAGTTGGCGATCGTGTCCGTTTCTAACGCTTCCATTTTGGCGTGCGTCATAGCAATATTCATTCTATTTTTTGTTTCCGTCGTTGATAAAATTGGAGTTTTCCAAGCTTTTGCTATGGTTTGTTTGGCTGCCGTAAAGAGTTGTGTTAGTAGCTTGAAGTGCGTGTGTGTTAGATTGATGGGCTTTAAATTCAGTAGTGCCAATTTAGGGTCTGGAAGTATTCTCAATTTAGTCACCGCATTTACCATCTTGAAAATCTTATCCCAGAATTTCTGTACTATTGGACACGTCCACCAAGTATGAAAATATGTACCTTCGGTGATGCAACCCCTATAGCAATGTCCGGTGCAGTTTGGTGCATATTTAGCTATTCTGCTTGGCACCAGGTACCATCTCATTAATACCTTATAGCCCGCTTCCAATGCTATTATATTCGAGGAAGCCGATTTAGTGTTTCGCCATATTTGATTCCAATCCGAGGTATTAAGTTCTATACCCAGGTCACTCTCCCATTTCTGAACATAAGGAAGCTTTGTTGTGTTATTGTGGGATAGTGACTGCAAGTACAGAACCGAAATTGTACCTCTTACATGTGGATTATCTTTACATATACTTTCAAAAGGTGACATCTGGTTTTTCAGAGCCGAAGAGGTCAGATGTGTTTCCACAAATTTTTTTATTTGGAGGTATCGAAACAATTCTGATTGAGGTATACCGTATTTTTTACATACTGTCGGGAAGGGCACGACACCCGATGAATCCAAAAATTTATAGACATATATACAGTCTTTCCTTACCCATTCCTTGAATGTGTTAGGGAAGATCCATGCCGGATAAAATGTTGGGTTTTTATAAAATGAAAGCAGTGGGTTGAGAGGGGACACCAGTGAATACTTGGATTTATAGCTATCCCATAGTGAGAGAGAATGTTTAATAATTGGATTGCAGATTATCCCGCGTAGCTTGGGAAGAATCCATAGTAAGTTAGCTGGAGGGATGGGATCACACTCGGTTGCCTCAATCGCTACCCAGAGAGGTGTTTCCTTTTTTGCATGATATTTGGCCAAGGTTGAAATTTGCGCTGCCCTATAGTAGTTTGTAAAATTCGGATATCCTAACCCTCCTTGTGTTTTGGGGAGATGCAAGATTTTCGCCTTTATTCTGGGCCTAGATGTGCCCCATATAAAGGTCGTCATTCTGTTTTGTATTATCCTCAGAAAGTAAGCCGGTATTGGACTCGGGAGCACTCTAAAAAGATACAACAATTTTGGTAATATTGTCATCTTAACTGCGTTGATCCTACCTAACCAGGATAATGGGAGCTGGGACCAGGATTTGAGTAAGTTTGTTATCTGTTTAAGAAGAGGGGGATAATTATAAGAGAATAAATCAGATGTATCAGCCGTTACGTGTGTTCCTAAGTACGGGATGCTCTTATCCGACTATGTAAATGGAAGACCTACTGTGGCTGCACTTAATTCTAGTCTTGAGAGGGATATGTTTAGTGCTACACATTTTTTGGGATTAATAGCTAGACCTGAGAACGTCGCGAATCTATCAAGTATTGGGATGAGATTAGGGCCAGTTACTTGCGGGGAAGAAAGAAATAAAAGAATGTCATCCGCAAATAGGCATAATTTATGTTTATGACCTCCTAATTCTATACCTAGGATAGTGGGGTCTGATCTGATTTTCTGAGCAAGCGGTTCGATAAGGAGGGCAAATAATAACGGGGATAACGGGCAGCCCTGACGTGTTCCTCTTCTGATATCAAATGTGTCAGACTTATATCCTGCGTATTTAACATAAGCTTTAGGGTTATTATAAAGTTCCATAATCCAATTAGTGAAATTAGGGCCAAAGCCCCATTTCTGTAGAGTATATTTTAAATACGCCCAGGAAACAGAATCAAAAGCTTGTTTGATGTCCAGAGAGAGAAAACACGCCGGTATACCCCTTTTCTTTGCTATGTTGGCCAAGAGGCATGCCCTGCGTATATTATCGCCTGCTTGTCTGGATGGCATGAAACCTACTTGATCTCGATTGATAAAAGTACCGATAAAATTGTTAAGGCGGGTAGCTAGTATTTTACCTAATAGTTTTATATCTATGTTAAGCATAGATATGGGACGATAATTGCTACAAAGTGTGTCATCCGAATGTGGTTTGGGAATCATACAAACCGTTGCTAGCAACGTTTCAGGTGTGAAGGTTTTTTGCTCTAGTAAGTTGTTAAATGCCTCTGCCAGTCTGGGTGAAAGTAACTCAGTAAAAGTTTTGAGGTAGTTTGCCGAGAACCCGTCAGGTCCCGGTTTTTTGTTAATTTTGAGTTCCCGAATGGCTAAAGCTACATCCTCTTGCGTAATTGGTTCTTCCAACTGTTCTTTCTGTGATTGACTTATTTGTGGAAGATTTATTTGTGCAAAAAAGGAGTCAGCTTTAGATTCGTCAAATACAGTAGTTTCTGAGTAGAGTTGTTTTAGATGTGAGCTAAACTTTTGAACTATTTTAAGTGGGTTGCTGGAGAGAACCCTGTTGGCAATTTTTAACTTTATGGGTTTAAAAGTCTTATTGAGTGTGTTTAGCGCTCTAGCTAAATATGTCCCTGGTTTATTAGCTTGCTTGTAGAAAGCATGTCTAGATCTATTAAGTGTTCTATTTGCCGAATCGGTTAAGAACAAGTCGTATTCCAGACGTGCTTTGTCCAGCCGAGTTCTATTAGTTTGAGTTTGGCAGTTTTGTAGGGCCAGAAATGCTAAGTTGAATTCTGTTTCCAATTTTCTTGCCATCAGTGCTCGCTCCTTTTTTAAGATCCCTATTTGCCGCTGGAATGCTCCTCTGAGGACTGGCTTATGTGCTTCCCATAATGTAAGTGGGGATATTTCAGGGCTTGCATTGAGTTCTAGATAGTCTTTTAGAGCTTGTTCAATCAATTGGCAATGGGCAGGGTGTTTGAGTATAATTTCAGGAAGATACCAAGTGGGATCATGGTTTTTCGGAATGGTTGATGCCATTGTGGTGTACACCGCATTGTGATCTGACCAAGGGATGGGTATTATATTTGAATATAGTATTTCAGGGACCATACCGATTGTCACAAAAATATGATCAATTCGGCTGAAGGATTGGTGTGGGTTTGAAAAGTATGTGTAGTTACGTTTTGTGGGATTGTGTTCTCTCCACGTGTCTACTAAATTGTATTTGGCTAATAAGTTGGGAAGGGTCCATTTAGCTTGGCGTTTAGGTGTGACATAGGGGGTTTTATCTAAGAATGGAAGAAGGACTTGGTTGGAGTCTCCGCAGATGAGGAGAGTCCCTATTTTATGTGAATTAATTATTTGGAAAAGATGCGATAAGAAGGGTAACGGGTTTAGATTAGGAGCATAATAAGATACTATCGTGATCTCCGTATCTAACACTTGGCCTGTTAATAGTATGTATCTGCCCTCTGGATCTTTGATTTCCGTTTTTAGAGTGAATGGTGTGGTGCGATGAAAAGCGATAAGGGTTCCCCTTTTTTTGACTGAAGCAGAGGCTGAATAGACTTGTGGATAGGAGGGGTTAAAAAATCTAGGAGTCGTGTTCGTAGTAAAGTGAGTTTCCTGTAGGCAAACAATATGGGCTTTTTTGGCCTGAAATGTTCTGAAGGCCTTGGTTCTTTTCTGTGGCACATTCAATCCCTGTACATTTAACGACAATATATTCAATGGTGCCATGGTAGCTTTACTTCTCTGTCCATCTTACCGTGATAAACCGGAGGACATCTGGCCAGCCCAATCCCTGCAGACTTGGGGAAAGAAAAGGAAAAGGGGTCTATGGGGTATTCAACCTTGAAAAGGAAGGTAAACACAGAAAAAAATTTGTAAATAAACAGTCAACAATAAACCAATAAAGTTTGTTAGGTTTACCCGTGGCGGGGATGGACTACCCCCGCCAGGGGAAAAGGGGATCCCATCAATCCCCCGCTTAATCTTGCGGGGAACTGAGGAGATCATGGTGGAGCACAGGTTGGTTCCGTGCGGTGGAAAACCGCTGTAAATATGTTCAAGTAAACACCGTCTGAGGTGTTTTTTCTCAACTAAGCTGTTAATAACATTTCGAACAGGATAACACTAACTACTCGCCTTCTGTTGTTTAGGCGAGAGATATGAGAGGGGGTTAACTATCCTTAATTAATTAAATAAAGAGATTGTAGAATTCATTAGCCTATACCAAAGATGTTTTAATTGGATCATGTGTTCCATTGGAATTTTAGGAAAAAATTCCTCAAGTAGGTCCAATAGTTTGGGTAAGATTAGGCTTCTATTGATCAGATATATGTCAGATTGGGTATCTACCTATTGACCATTAAAACAATGCAGATTCTACACACCAAAACTCGCCTTGCGCCTGGACGCTGACTGGGCTACTAGTGCACGAGGTGGTGTAATGTGGTGAAGCAACTTTGGGTTTTAGAGGTGTCCCTTAGGTCCCCGGGGTGTAATTAAATGGTGTGGGATGTCATAAGTCTGAGGGACCCTGCGAATGAAGGGGCAGGCCTTGTCGTTTCCCCCCCCCCCTCCTCCCCACCCTGAGGGGAGGAGGAGGTGAGGAAATAAAAAGTGGGGGGGAAAGTGGAAAAAAAATGGAAAGAAGTAAGAATGTGATAAAGGTAGGAGTGCAAGGTAAAAAATGAAAAATAAGAATCGCAATAAGCGGTGAAAATGAGAATAAAATTGGGTCAAAAGAGAAAAATTTAAAAGTAGAAATAAAAAATGAGTAAAAAAAAATAAAAATAAAAAAAAACATCAAGTTCTCAATCCATGCAATCTGTACATCTTTTCTTGTGAAGTGTTCTTGTGACCAGGGGGAAGAAAGAAATTCATGAGGTCCTCTGGAAGGTGGTCAGTCCATGGTATCCTCTTGGTCTTGGGGTTGAGACACAAATCTTCCTCGCTTGTTTGTGTGATGAGTTCCATTGTTCTTTTCAGGTTGAATGATGCCATTGCGGGAAGATGTTGATGCTGATCTTCTGCGGGAGGAGTTGTGTGTGATACTGTGATCAATGAGCTTCAGATCAATTAAAGCTTGGTGTAATTGATCAGGTGATCTGCACACTATCTTTGAGCCCTGGAATGTAAATCTGAGGGAGAAGGGAAATCCCCATTGGTACTTTATGTTTCGCTGTTGTAATTCCACTAAAAGGGGTTTCATTGCACGCCGTTTGGTAATTGTCAGTTGCGATAGATCGGCGAATATCTGGAAATTGTTTCCCTGGAATGTTAAACTGCTCTTCTCTCTGGCTGCTTCCAGAACCTGCTCTTTTGTTCTGTAGTAGTGGAATTTTGCAATGATATCCCTGGGGGGTCCCTCAGATTTTTTGGGGGCTAATGCCCTATGTATTCTATCAAATTCCAGGCGTTCTACAGGCAGTCCCGGCACTAGCTCCTGACACAGTGCTAGAATGGTACCTGAATAGTCCAGGACCGTCTCAGGAATTCCCCTGAATCTCAAATTCGATCTCCTGGCGCGGTTCTCAAAATCTTCTAGTTTGCTATGAAGTACCAAGTTCTCCTCTTTAAGCGCATCTAGTTCTGATTGGCAATCTTGAGTATAAATTTCAATTTCGTCCATTTTTGCCTCTAAAGCCTCTGTGCGGCAGCCCAAGTCTCTTATTTCCTTAGTTAGACTAGTGGTGATTTGCTCTGAGGTGCGCTTTAGCGCTTTATTCAGCATTTTCTCGAATTGACTTAGGAGCTCTGAGGGGACTGTCTTACTTAATGTAGCTATTTGTGGGGTATTAGACAAGTCCTCCTCCTCACTGTCCGTGTCCATGTTCCTCAGAGAAGCTGCGGATCTCATTCCCTTTAACAAGCATTGCTTGCCTTTCCCCTCAGTATTAGACTCTGAGGTAGCTGAGGTGGCTGAGGAGAATGCCGCCTTTTTTACAGAGCCCTTCATCTGCTGGGCCGTGCTACTAGGGTTGGATTTACCCTTATTTCTGGCACCCCCCAGCACCATATTTCAATAAAATGGTTCTCCTCACCTCCTGGGAACTCGACCCGTCGTTTTCTGTTCGTTTGCAGCTCTATTAAAATCAATTATTTGCGGTTTTCTTTCCCCACAGAGCGGAGCTCTAGTGCAGCATGACTGTGCAGCTAGACCCCGCCTCCTGGCTCAGCAGATTAACTTTTTTAATAATAGATGAACTGTAAAAGAGCATGCACCCTCCAGGGATTTTAATGAACCCAGGGAAGAGACAGGCGATTCAGTTAATGCCGAAGAGGGCAACCTGAATGCAGTACGCAGTGTTCCAGCATAACATTGTACCTGCGACCTTAGCATCTAGGAAGCAGAGAAGGGTTCCTCTGATATCCCTGATCCATCCGACTTCCTCATCCCTGTCCTCTGTAGTTACCTCATCCTCAGATTTTTCTGAAAGGGGATCCAAAACCACCGAAGGAGACCCGCTTCACTTTTTGTCCTTTCCAGGGCTGCGATAAAAGTGTCCTCCGGAGAAATTGTTACACTCGATAGTGGCAAAGGCTCCTCTTTTATAGGTACGTCAATATTTAGAGGGGAGGAAGGTACTGAGCAGGCATGGCTAGAGCCCCCCGTCTCAGTCCCTGAATTCCTTCTAAGGGAAGGCATATTACCAAGCAACAAGCCGAGGTTCCTCCTCCTCTAGTAATTACTAGGCTCTGTGTCCCGTGATGTACGATAAAAAAAAATGTATATTATATATATATATATATATATATATATATATAATGTGTGTGTATGTATGTATGTATGTATTTTTTTTTTTTTTGCTGCTTTGGGCCAACTTATTGTTACAGGGTGGCTATGTTTGTTCTCCATGGTCCCACAGTATGAGGGAATTTAGCCACCATCCCTTATTCACTCTTGAAATGGACCAGGGTCTATGGAATTTGTAGTGCACATAATAGAGCACTGGACTAGGTTTTAAAAGGATAAAGCAGGATTGTTCGTCCTTATATCTCTTGCATGAATTAGAGCTGGAAACTGGAGACTGCAAGCTGACAGAAGTAGTGTTATAAAAAGAATAATAAAAGATTAAGCCATTTGGAACAAAGGAGTTATCAAGACCAATTTTTCACTGCATTGAGGTTAGGGCCGAAACAAATCGATTAATGGACAACTAATCGACTATGAAAATAGTTGTACATTTTCATAGTCTATTAATCTGCCAGCCGATTAGTTGGCCTGCATACAGAATGCATTATTTGTTTATATAGCAGGAAATACAGTGCAGTACACCATCCATGTCAATAAGTGACTGAGAACTTGTGAAATGCGTCAGTGACAAAACGCGTCAGTGCATGACCTCTACTCCAACTTGATTATCCGAAGGATAAATTTGTACACATCCAATGCCACTGGGAGGAAGAAGGCCCATTCCGTTTTTCATCTGTCTGTTGACACAGGTGAAAAACAGATCAATGCATACCTATGGGCAAACGGATGACTTTTGTTCAGGTCCATTTTCTTAAAAAAGGAACAAGTCTGCATTTTTTGTTCCATTTAAATAATGGAAGCGGACAAAAAAAAAAAAAAAAAAAAATGATGTAAACTAAGTTTTTCTTGGCAAAAACGTAACAGATGACGCCCATGTGAAAGCGACCCGAGTCTAACTTGAAAACATTCACACTACCATGAACTATTAAAAAGTTTTACTTACATCCTTCCCACACCTTCATACATCAGCGTTGGATCTGGAAAGTTCTTGATTTCTATACTGGTAAGCTGGGCATGCTTCTTTGTTCTTGTCAGCTGCTCTATCTGGAGGTCTGCAAGTTTTACCTTTTGCTGAGTATCAATCACTTTGACCTGAAGTTCTGTAAAGGCCTGTACAAATGAAATAGATTTTGTTTCATGGAAATTAAGTCCTACAAAAAATACGTTTTCCACTCTGCAGGTTTTTTTTTTAAACAGAGATTTATGCAATTACCATAAGATTCCTTTTTCCGAATCCAATAATTTTTTCAAGGACATAGAATCTAATTCAATAACCGTTGCATAGAGTGTAATCTATGAGTGTATCAAAACACTAGGCATACAAGGCAGAGGTCCTGGAGGTGATAATCCCTCTTTTACCACATTATACCCGAGTAGTAAGCAAGTTGTTCAAAACAAAAAAAAAAAATCATTTATTATATAATTATATATATATATATATATATATATATATATATATATATATATATATAATCTTTAAAAAAATAAAAATAAATGTGAGAAAAACCCTGGATTTTTACACTTACCGTAAAAATAGGATTTTTGTACTCGCCGTAAAATCCTTTTCTCCAAATTCATGGACACAGCAGTAATCTTGACAGTAGGGTATTAGCCTTCTATTAGGAGAGGACTAGGCAGAAACATGTTAAAGCTTTAAACACACATCAAAACTGTACAGTATTGCCCAGGGGGCGGTCCCTCTGGGAATGCAGCAGCTCAGTTCGTCAAAAAGCAGTACAAACATAGAAAAAGGAGGGGTGGGTGATGTGTCAGTCCATGAACTCAGAAAAGTTTTTTTACGGTGAGTACAAAAATCCTATTTTCTCTTCCGTTCATGGACGGACACAGCAGCAATCTTGACAGTAGGGACGTCCCCAAGCAGTGTCAAAAAGGAGGGGTGGAAACAGAATTAAAAACAACTTCACCCCAAACAACCAGATAGCCATTTAACGGAGGAAAAGCAACGTTTAAACAGCCGCCTGCAAAACCTTGCGGCCAAAGCAAACATCCGAAGATGCACTCACATCAACCTTGTAAAATGTTACACCCCACCTTACACACACCTGAGAAACAGACACTTGATGTCAGAAAGCCCAAGAGGCACCTATTGCCCTGGTCGAATGCACCATGACAGGAAAGGGAGGCGCCCGCCCTTTAAGGGCATAGGCCTGAAACACGACCTATCTGATCCACCTAGAGATGGTGGCCGACAAGACTGCCAGACTCTTCTTAGGACCAACCACCAAAACAAACAGCGAGTCTGAAACGGAGCAGTAGAAGACCGGTACACTCGCAGAGCTCGGAAAACGTCCAGGGAATGCCACGCAGCCTCTTTGGGATGCGACAGACGAGGACACAAAAGATGGGAGTATAATGTCCTCATTGAGGTGAAAGGCCGAAACGACCTTAGGAAGAAATGAAGGCTGCGGACGCAGCACCACCTTATCCTTGTGGAGGATCAAATAGGGAGCCTTGCAAGACAAGGCGGCCAGCTCAGAGACCCGTCTGACGAAGTAATGGCCACCAAAAAGGCCACCTTCTGAGAGAGTGTCAATAAGGGAATCTCTCTAATGTTCTCAAATGGTGGTTTCTGAAGTACTGAGAGGACCAGATTCAAGTTCCATGGGGGTAGTGGAGGACGCACCGGAGGGGCCACATGTCGAACCCCCTGCACAAACGTACTCACCATGGAGTGAGCCGCCAAGGGTCGTTGAAAGAAGACAGCCAAGGCTAAAATCTGCCCCATAATTGTACTTAAGGCAAGTTTTTGGTCCACCCCATGCTGTAGAAACAGCAGGATCCTGGAAACCAAATATGCACACGGAAGCCACTTTCCATCTCCTCACACAGATGTAGGCCTTCCACGTGCAACGGTAAATCTTCTGATAGGACGACTTCCGTGCCCTCAGTATGGTAGATATCACCGAGCCAGACAGGCCACGGTTCCATGCCATGCTGTTAAAGCCAGCGACTAGGGCAGGATGAAGTGAGAAAATATACCGCTCTCAAAGTTGCTGATCCCTTGGCTTTGCTTCCGTCCCACTGGACCAAAAGGGTGCTGGCTATGCGCAGGTGCATTGGATAGAAAAAAGTCCTGGACTGCCGCACTCCTAAAACGATGTGTCTATTGCAAATGAAATCCAAAAAACAACCAACCAACCAAAACAATGCAGTCAAAATAAAGTGAACAAAAAGGAAAAAGGTGGCCGACATGTTTCACATCATATAATGCGTACTCGTAGCTTATTCGAGTAAGCATCATACGATGTGAAACATGTCAGCCACCTTTTTCCTTTTGTTCACTTTATTTTGACTGCATTGTTTTGGCTGTTTTTTGGATTTCATTTGCAATAAAGGACATCGTTTTAGGAGTGCGGCATTCTAGGGCAGGATAAAGTATGGGACCTTGCGACAGAAGGTCCTCTCGCATCGGCAGACGCCAAGGAACATCTGCTATCTGACGCACTAAGACTGCGTACCAGGGTCGTCATTGGAATCCCTATCGGCCTCCACTCTGAAGCAGATGGGGGGGGGGGGGGGTCCGCCCATGGGTTTTTTGACCTGGCCGACTGAACCCCCTAGACAACCCCCCCCAACCGGTAAGGCTGGCGTCCGCCGTGATCACCGCCCAGTGAAAAAGGAAGGAACGACTTCCCGGACCAAAGAGTCAGGGATGTCAGCCACCAAACCAGGGAGGCCCTGACCCGGTGGCTTACCCGGATTTGACAATCCGGGGACGACGGGCATTTGTCCCAACTCGACAGAATTTCCCTCTGCAACACTCGAGTGTGGAATTGAGCATAAGGGACTGCCTCGAAGGAGGCTACCATGAGACCCAGGGCTCGCATGCAAAAAGTATATCGACGACCATCTCTGGTATGCCAACAGCTGCACAGTCTGCAATTTTTCCAGAGGGAGAAAAACTCCCGCCTCTGAAGAATCCAGAACCAATACCAGGTAAAGTAGCTCAAGATAAGTCTGGCAAAATTCTCACTATAGACCCTTCATGGGCAATTTCTCCTGCCTTGCGCGCATAGAGATGAAAGCGGCAAACAACATCTCTGGTCTATTCACATGAATTTTACTGAATGGGGCCCCAGAGATCTGCGTAGTCTTAAGTTCCAAGTCATGAGAGGGGGCAGGAGTGGCTAACTGTTGACATATTGCCAGGACAGTGGACTGTAATGTTTCACGTCCTATAGCTTCAGGGATCCCCCTAAACCGCAAATTATGTCGGTGGTTATGGTCCTCGAGCTCTTCCAACTGCAATTGCAGGGAAGAGGCATGAGAGGCTTGTAAGGTGTGTACCTGTTCCAGATGGATGACCCGATTTTCCAGGGAAGCCAAAGATGTCTCTCCTTTCTTAAGTCTGTCTGTTAACTGTTGTACCTCTGTCTGAACCAGCTTTAGAGCTCTACGATGCATTTCTTCCAGGCGTGCAGCCATCGCCTCCATGTCTGCTCACGTTGGCAAGACCTGCAGGAGTGCTCTGAGATCCAGGTCTCCGGGTACTGTAGGGGGAAGCATCGCGCTGCTGACCGTCCACTTCGCACTGCACTCCCGGACCCATCCCCAGCATGTCTAAAATTAGTGAGCGGGGCGAAATCTAAAAATTCTGTTGGGTGCAACAAGATGTCCGCTTGCCCCCTTCTCACTATCATTACTGTGCAGGAGTGTGGGTGGAGCAAGATGGCAGCGACGAAACGTCACTTCCTGACGAGACAGCCGCTGCGGGTGTACCAAGATGGCCGCCACTCCGGAGGTAGGCCGAAGCCGGGGACTTTCCTATGGCCAAGGCTGCGGAGTGCTCCGCGGATCGCGTGCCGATCCGAACAGGGTAGCCCATTCGGATCACGGATCATTGACGATCCGTTGCACCACTACCGGGTAGTAGAGCTGCATTAATGACCAAATTGCCGGGGGAATGGTCAGAGCTCTGTGAGCATCTCTACTCTGCAAACTTCAGGCCACTCCCCCTCGTGATCTTTATTCTAAGCAAAAAAATTGTGATTCTCATTTTAGCCAAAATAGTGCAGCTCTAACTTACACCTGTCCCAGCGAGCCGATGAGAGCCTGAGACGGCCCGCTCTGCCCCCTCCACAGCTCAGCACTCCAATGAGCGAGGAGGGAGAAGAGCAGAGAGCTGTGACCGACAGTCTGCAGCTCTCTGCTCACGGATCTCTCAAAACTGAGTGATCAGCGGTGTTCGATCACTCGGTTCTCAGTGCAGAGGCACCTGACGGATGCAGCATCGGACCAATGCTGCATTCGCCTAGGCAAGTATGAATCTCAAAATAAATAAATAAACAAACAGAAGGGGAAACCATACTTCTCTTAACTAGTTAGTTGCTGCCCGCCCACCATCAAAATGACAGCAGGGCAGTGATAGCAGCCGCGCCGTTTTGCTAGGACATGGCGTGACCCCGATCTCTGTAAAGAGCCGCATCCAGCTCTTTAACTATGTGATCGGCTGTGTCCAATCACATGTAAACACAGAGATGCCGGTAATCAGCTCTCCTTGCCACACACAGTGTGTGTGGCAAGGAGAGCCGATCAGTGGCAACTCCATGCAGGGGGACATCTAGGAATGTAATAAGGCTCATCAGTGCCCCGATTACAGTGTAGCAATGTAGTGTCACCAATCAGTGCTTACCAGTGCCAGCAATCGGTGCCCACCACTGCTACCAATCAGTGCCCATTAGCAATGTCAGTCAGTGCTGGCCATCAGTGCTGCCCATCACCGCTGTCGATTAATGCCCATCAGTGCCGCCTCATCAGCACACATCAATGAAGGTGAAAAATCTACTGACAGAAACTAAATGTTTGGTCTTTTGTTTTTGTAAAAAAATTTAAACCCAGCAGTGATTAAATATAGGGCCGAAACAACTAATCGATTATGAAATTAAATCGATTACAATTTTCATAATCAATTAATCGGCCAGTAACATAATGGTGTTAAAAAAACTAAAATTAGCCTTTTATAGTACAAAAAAGCAAATCGCTACTGTAAGTATTAATTTCACTGTCCCACAGTAAAAAAAATGGCCTGGGTCACACCATTTTTTTTGGTGCTTTTTGCAGAAACACACTACAGTTAATTTACATGTTTTCCTATGGGACACGTTCACATCCATGATTTTTTTTCGGCTGCTGCATATTTGGCAAGGGCGGGACTTAACGCAAAACGGTGCCATTTTTTTTGGTTCAATGTACTTCAATGGAGAAGCTGCAGAAAAGCATGTTTTTTTTTTTATTTATTTTTTTTTTTTTTTAAGGCCATTATCCGATTAATCGAAACAATAATCGTCCAACTTATCGATTATGAAAATAATCGTTAGTTGCAGCCCTAATTAAATATCACCAAAAGAAAGCTCTATTAGTGTGAAGAAAACAATAAAAAAAATTGCTTGTGTACGGTGTTGCATGACCACGCAATTGTCAAGTGTTACAGCGCTGAAAGCTGAAAAATGGCTTGGGCAGAAAGAGGGTGCAAGTGTCCTGTAGGCAAGTGGTTAAATAAGGACAATGCACTTTTGGTGCATTCTTGATTCGTTTTAGTGTTCCAGTACAGAGCAGGAAAAATGTAGAATGTTCTTTCCCCCCCAACTGTACTGTGCCTGTTAAACACTGCTAGTTTGCCCCCTCAAATGCAGCCAGTTTGTCCCCAGCCCCACACTTACCTTCCTCGGATCAGCGCCATTCTCCTCCACGCTCCCTCAACGTCGCTTCAGCCAATCAGGTGACGATAACCAGTGCAATGCAATGCATGAATATATCTATTGTTGAGTGATGGGTGCAGGAGAGAGGGGGCGGCACTCCTGCACCCACTATGGAAACACAGCCACTCTCACCTACTTTCCATGCTTAACCACTTAAGGACCGCCGCATGTACATATACGTCGGCAGAATGGCACATTGGCGTACCTGTACGTCCCTGCCTGGTCGGGGGTCCGTTCGGACCCCCCCCCCCCCCCCGGTACATGCGGCGGTTCCATAGGCTTCAGGAGCGATCCAGGATGAGGGGGTGGCCAATTGTTTCCAGCCACCCCCTTGCGATCGCTCCCAGCCAATCCGCGCACTCCCCCGCCTCTTCCTGTGCTAAGTGTAAACACAGGAAGAGGGAAGTGATGTGATCTCTCCTCGTGTCGGTCTTTTCGACCACCGCTGAGGAGAGAAGACATCACACAGTAAGTTGCACCTAACAGTACACTGACACAGGTACACATAGGCACACTTAAACCCCCCCCCCCATTCCCCTGTCACAGTGTGTCACTGAATGCAGTGATCATTTATTTTCCAATTACTGCATTTAGTGTCAGTGTGACAGAAAAAAAGTGTTAGGGCAGTTAGTCTTAGGCCCCTTTAGGTCCAGGGTAGCCCCCTACCCCCCCTAATAAAGGTTTAACCCCTTGATCACCGCCCTAGTTAACCCTTTCACCCCCTATTGCCAGTGTCACTAAGCGATCGTTTACGGATCGCTGTATTAGTGTCACTGTTGCCGCTAGGTAGCTAGTTTTTTTTTTTTTAGGTTCGCCGCCAGGTTCTATAGCGTTAGGTACCACCATAAATAAAGGTTTTAACCCCTGATTGCCCCTAGAGTTAACCCTTTCACCAGTGATCACCGTATAAGTGTCACTGGTGACGCAGGTTAGCCAGTTAATTATTTAGGTTTAGCGTCAGGTACCCCCATATATTACCTAATAAAAGGTTTTAACCCCCTGATTGCCCCCTAGTTAACCCTTTCACCAGTGATCACCGTATAAGTGTTACGGTTGACGCTGGTTAGTTAGTTTGCTTTTTATAGCATCAGGGCACCCGCCGTATACAACCCAATAAAGGTTTAACCCCCTGATCGCCCGGCGGGTGATATCAATAAAATTTTAGCGCCAGTCAGGGTCTGCGTCGCCCCAGGCAGCGTTAGGTTAGTGCCAGTAACGCTTACACCCACTCGCAAAGCATACACCCCCCTTAGTGGTATAGTATCTGAACGGATCGATATCAGATCTATACTAGCGTACCCAGCAGTTTCGGGTACCCAAAAACGCATTGTTAGCGGAATCAGCCCAGATACCCCCTAGCACCTGCATTTTGCCCCTCCGCCCAGCCCAGCCCACCCCACCCAAGTGCAGGATCGATCACTGTCACTTCAAAAACACAACACACATAACTGCAGTGTTCGCAGAGACAGGCCTGATCCCTGCGATCGCTAACAGTTTTTTTTCGAAACGTTTTCTACATTTTCCTTTCTATAGTCAGGTGCTTTTTTTTACCTGCGAATCACCACCAGTGTACCACTAAATTTAGAGCCCAAAATGGCAAAGCGAATGTACACTGGTGAAGAGGCTTTTAGGATCCTGAGCATGTCAGATAGTGAAGTGGAGGTCACGCATCTGTCAGATTCGGGCTCAGAATAGGATCCCATTTACGACAGCGGCTCCACGTCAGATAGCTCTGACGACAGAGTTGTGGTCCCTGCTAAGGCCAGGCGTACCCGACCCCGTTCTGATGTTGTTGAGCAGCAAGAACCGCAGGACCCTTGTATGGAACAGAGAGCCAGTACTAGCGCCGCTATTCCTTCTGGTGGATTGGCAAGCACCAGTGGCCTAGTACACCCTGGTCGTTCATCCAGCACTGCAGTATCAAGTGGTGACGTGGCGAGTCCCATAAGTGCAGTTCAAGCTGGCAAGCACAAGTAGTGTCCTGCTGCCACCAAGAAGAAGACAAAGACAGACCCGTCATGCCTATAGTGTCCTTTCTGCAGAATTCGCCTATCCTGATTGGGTCCCCACCACTTCTGCAGAACCCATACTTCCCCCATTCACTGGCCAACCCGGTATTCAGGTGGATACAGCAAATTTTATGCCACTTGATTTTTATTCGCTTAATTTCACGGAAGATCTCTATAGATCTATTGTGGACCAGACTAATTTATATGCTGGTACCTACATCGCCGCTAATCCCCAGACTCTCCTTGCCAAAGAATGGAAACCTCTGGAGGTGTCCGAATTTAAGACCTTTCTGGGCCTTACCCTCAATATGGGCATACACCAATTTCCTCAGTTGCGCATGTATTGGTCCACAGAGCCAATTGACCATATGCCCATATCCTCTGCTCACATGGCCAGAAAACGATACGAGGCGATCCTGCGGTTCCTGCATTTCAGTGACAATGCACTTTGTCGTCCACTTGGAGACCCTGAATTTGACCGGCTCTACAAAATTCGGCCCTCATAAACCATTTCAATGAACGTTTTGCAGCCTTGTTTAATCCCCAGCAAGTTGTCTGCGTTGATGAGTCCCTAATTAAATTTTCTGTCCACTTGTCTTTCAAGCAGTACCTTCCCAGCAAGCGTGCCAGATACGGGGTCAAGCTCTATAAGCTCTTTGACAGGGCAACAGGCTACACATGGAGCTTTAGGGTTTATGAGGGCAAAGATAGTCAGGTAGAGCCGGAAGGATGCCCAGATTACATGGGGAGCGCTGGCAAAATGGTGTGGGACTTGGTGTCACCCTTATTCGGAAAGGGGTACCACTTGTATGTGGACAATTATTACAGCAGCGTGCCACTTTTTAGTCACTTGTTTGATCGTCAGATTGGAGCATGTGGCACCGTGTGACCTAATCGCCGGGGCTTTCCCCAGCGGCTTGTAGATGCCCGTATTAGGCTGGGGGCGAGAGCCTGCTGCAGATGTAATAATTTGCTCGCTGTGAAGTGGCGGGACAATAAGAATGTTTTCGTCCTTACCACCCTTCACGCAGACACAACAGTAAAAATTTGTACGGCGACTGGTGTTGTGGAGAAACCCCTCTGTGTCCACGAATATAACCAAAATATGGGAGGGGTGGACCTCAACGACCAGTTGATGGCGCTGTATCATATTGCCCGTAAGACGAGACGCTGGGACAAAAAAGTGTCTCTACATTTATTTCAATTGACTTTACTGAATGCTTTTGTCTTATACAAAGCTTCAGGACGGACTGGATCCTTCCTTGCATTCCAGAAGGAGATCATCACAGAACTCCTGTATCCAGGCGGTTCTGTACCTCACCATCCCCTACCAAATGCAGTAAGCCGACTGCACGAGAGGCATTTTTCGTATGCCCTCGAGAGTACCCCTACCCAACGAGCCCCCCAAAGAAAATGTCACGTCTGTAGCAAGCGCGGATTTAGGTGTGACACCCGTTATTTTTGTCCCCAATGTCCTGCCAATCCTGGTCTTTGTATTGGTGAATGTTTTGAACGCTTCCACACACAAGTTAATTATTAGTGTAGGGTAAAACATTTCACAGGCTAGGCACACTTACACAGGGTCTCCCAAGATGCCATCGCATTTTGAGAGACCCAAACCTGGAACCGAAAAGTTGAACAGTTACAAAAAAAAAAAAAGTGTTAAAAAAAAAAAAAAAAAAAAAAAATAGTTGTCGTTTTATTGTTCTCTCCCTCTCTATTGTTCTGCTCTTTTTTACTGTATTCTATTCTGCAAAGTTTTATTGTTATGTTTTTTCATGCTTGCTTTTCAGGTATGCAATTTACTTACTACTGTTTTCAGTTACACCATTCAGCTGTTGCGGACTTATTTATCTTGACAGCAACAGCGTTTGCTCCCACGATATATAAAGCCGTGACTCCAGTGCTGTAGGAGGCGATTTCACCACCACAGTTAAAAAAAAAAGAGCATATATGCCGAAGCATGGGGGCATTAGGGGCCGAGGAGCGATTTTGCTCCTAATGCCGCGTACATACGGTTGACATTCCTACGGAGGCTTTCCCGTGGAAAAGTCCGACCGTGTGTACGCGGGATAGAAAAGTCCGACCGTGTGTACACGGCATAACTTTTTTGCCGGAGAATGCCCCCATGCTTCGGCATATATAAATGGTGCATGTATGCCCATCATTAGTGGGTGGATGAAGGGAGGTATTCTAATGGTGGGCATACCCACTGATCAATCCATATGTGGAAATTACACTCCAAAATACATTCTGCTGCTTCTCCCGAGTACGGGGATACCACATGTGTGAGACTTTTTGGGAGCCTAGCCGCGTATGGGACCCCAAAAACCAATCACCGCCTTCAGGCTTTCTAAGGGTGTAAATTTTTGATTTCACTCCCTATCACAGTTTTGAAGGCCATAAAATGCCAAAATAGCACAAAAAAAAAAAAAATGACCCCATTTTGGAAAGTAGACACCCCAAGGAAACTGCTGAGAGGCACGTTGAGTCCATTGAATTTTTTATTTTTTTTTGTCCAAAGTGATTGAATAATGGAAAAAAATAAAAAATAAAAAAAACTTGTCACTAAATGATATATTGCTCACACATGCCATGGTTATATGTGGAGTTGCACCCTAAAATACATTCTGCTGCGTCTCCTGAGTACGGGGATACCACATGTTTGGGACTTTTTGGGAGCCTAGCCACATATGGGACCCCGAAAACCAATCACCACCTTCAAGATTTCTTAGGACATAAATTTTTGATTTCACTCTCACAAATCTTGAAGCTTCTAGATTGTAAGCTCTAACGAGCAGGGCCCTCTGATCCCTCCTGTATTGAATTGTAATGTGACTGTACTGTCTTCCCTGATGTAAAGCGCTGCGCAAACTGTTGGCGCTATATAAATCCTGTATAATAATAATAATAATAATAATAATAAGGCAGTGCTTGGTTTTCGGGGCCCCATACACGGCTAGGCTCCCAAAAAGTCCCACACATGTGGTATCCCCGTACTCAGGAGAAGCAGCAGAATGTATTTTGGGGTGCAATTCCACATATAACCATGGCATGTGTGAGCAATATATCATTTAGTGACAACTTTGTGCAAAAAAAAAAATCAGTTTGTCATATTCCCGCAACTTGTGTCAAAATATAAAATATTCCATGGACTCGATATGCCTCTCAGCAAATAGCTTGGGGTGTCTACTTTCCAAAATGGGGTCATTTGGGGGGGGGGGGGGGGGGTTTTGAGCTATTTTGGCATTTTATGGCCTTCGAAACTGTGATAGGTAGTGAGGAGTGAAATCAAAAATTTGCGCTCTTAGAAATGCTGAAGGTGGTGCTTGGTTTTTGGGGACCCATACGCGGCTAGGCTCCCAAAAAGTCCCAAACATGTGGTATCCCTGTACTCAGGAGAAGCAGCAGAATGTATTTTGGGGTGCAATTCCACATATAACCATGGCATGTGTGAGCAATATATCATTTAGTGACAACTTTTTGAATGACAAAATGGGGTCATTTGGGGGGGGGGGGGGTTTGAGCTATTTTGTCATTCAAAAAGTTGTCACTAAATGATATATTGCTCACACATGCCATGGTTATATGTGGAATTGCACCCCAAAATACATTCTGCTGCTTCTCCTGAGTACAGGGATACCACATGTTTGGGACTTTTTGGGAGCCTAGCCGCGTATGGGTCCCCAAAAACCAAGCACCACCTTCAGCATTTCTAAGAGCGCAAATTTTTGATTTCACTCCTCACTACCTATCACAGTTTCGAAGGCCATAAAATGCCAAAATAGCTCAAACCCCCCCCCCCCCCCCCAAATGACCCCATTTTGGAAAGTAGACACCCCAAGCTATTTGCCGAGAGGCATATCGAGTCCATGGAATATTTTATATTTTGACACAAGTTGCGGGAATATGACAAACTGATTTTTTTTTTTGCACAAAGTTGTCACTAAATGATATATTGCTCACACATGCCATGGTTATATGTGGAATTGCACCCCAAAATACATTCTGCTGCTTCTCCTGAGTACGGGGATACCACATGTGTGGGACTTTTTGGGAGCCTAGCCGTGTATGGGGCCCCGAAATCCAAGCACTGCCTTATTATTATTATTATTATACAGGATTTATATAGCGCCAACAGTTTGCGCAGCGCTTTACATCAGGGAAGACAGTACAGTCACATTACAATTCAATACAGGAGGGATCAGAGGGCCCTGCTCGTTAGAGCTTACAATCTAGAAGCTTCAAGATTTGTGTGAGTGAAATCAAAAATTTATGTCCTAAGAAATCTTGAAGGTGGTGATTGGTTTTTCGGGGTCCAATACGTGGCTAGGCTCCCAAAAAGTCCCAAACATGTGGTATCCCCGTACTCAGGAGACGCAGCAGAATGTATTTTAGGGTGCAACTCCACATATAACCATGGCATGTGTGAACAATATATCATTTAGTGACAATTTTTTTTTTTTTTTTGTCATTATTCAATCACTTGGGGAAAAAAAAAACATTCAATGGACACAACATGCCTCTCAGCAGTTTCCTTTGGGTGTGTACTTTCCAAAATTGGGTCATTTGGGCGGGTTTTGTACTGCCCTGCCATTTTAGCACCTCAAGAAATGAGATGGGCAGTCATAAAATAAAAGCTGTGTAAATGCCAGAAAATGTACCCTAGTTTGTAGACGCTATAACTTTTGCGAAAACCAATAAATATACGCTTATTGCGATTTTTTTTTACTAAAGACATGTGGCTGAATAAATTTTGGCCTAAATGTTTGACTAAAATTTAGTTTATTCGATATGTTTTACTTTTTGTTATAAGAAAAATAATTTTTTTTTTCTAAATTTACGGTCTTTTTCCGTTTGTATCGCAAAAAATAAAAAAAATCGCAGAGGCAATCAAATGCCATCAAAAGAAAGCTCTATTTGTGGGAAGAAAAGGACGCAAATTTCGTTTCGGTACAACATTGCATGACTGCGCAATTACCAGTTAAAGCAGCGCAGTGCCAAATTGTAAAAACACCTTAGGTCTTTTAGCAGCATATTGGTCCGGTCCTTAAGTGGTTAAAAATGTAACCTTGGTGCCTAGAATTTAGCTTCATCTTTACCAAGAATAATTAAAGCGCAGGATTAGACATAGCAGACGAAAGGGAATCTATGCTTTACTGTTTTGACATTAAAGCGGGGGTTCACCCTAAAAACGATTTTCTAACATTACATCCAGCTCACTCTCTACATTGACAGTTTTTTTTTTTGCTGTACATACCTCGTACAGCCATTTCCTTCCCCGGCTTCCGGGTCGGGACTCCCGCGGGAGTGGGCGTTCCTATCCAGCAGGTGATGGACGTGATGACAAAAACGACCTTCCCCCGTTGCATAAGGAGCGTCACGAGTTGCCGCAAGAAGCCGAACGTCGGTTCGCATGCGCCGTCTCGCCTTCTTTCGGCAACTAGTGACGCTCCTTATGCGACGGGGTGAGGTCGTTTTTGTCATCACGTCAATCACCTGCTGGATAGGAACGCCCACTCCCACGGGAGTCTCGACCCGGAAGCCGGGGAAGAAAATAGCTGTACGGTATGTACAGCAAAAACAAAAAAAACAAAAAAAAAAACAGCATACTGTCAATGTAGAGAGTGAGCTGGATGTAATGTTAGAAAATCGTTTTTAAAGGGTGAACCCCCGCTTTAACAGAGTGACTTTGAATTCTAAGTCTGCTTCAAACAACTGATAAGCCTTACTGCATTTCAGAACTAGCACAAGAACGTTTTAGAATGCATGAGGCTTTTAAGGTGTACCAACCAACCAGCGCCGGGATTAGACTAACAACAAGGATATTAATTAACATTGTCCTTATATTGCAAGCCTTAAGGGACGTGGATCTATACTTTTTTTTTTTCAACATAAAGAACAACACGATTATCCGACTAGTCTCTTACGCTAGCAATAGTTGCAGGGAGGCGGTAAACCAAAGATGGCGATCGCAGACGTCCACAATATAAACAGGTCCTTCAAATTGCCGCACGATAGTAGTCAGCACCTAACATTTTTAGTTCAAGAAAGTACTCGTGCTTTACAGCAAATAAAAAATACTACAGGAACCCGACTTCAAGTTCTGTCTTACCTTTTTCAGCTCTAGGTCTACAGATCCAGCCATATTGCTTCAGTTGAAGAGTGCACGTCTGAACAATGCGGGATGTGATTGGTTGCTTAGAGCCAATAAGCAATGGCTGATTACGAACAAAGCAAACGGAGGTTATATGTATGTAATTAAAAATAGAAATGTGAATAGTCTGATAAATGCATTTATGAGATGTGTACACAGGGAGAATCTCAGCACCACTGTGATTTCATGCGCATAAAAATCCATGTGTGTTGGTTGTTTCTTTTCATTAATTGTTATATTAAAATGAATAAAACTTCATATGTGGCTTGATAATTTAAAGTGGTAGAAAACGCCACTTTTTATTTTGTACATACAGGTAAGCCTATAATAAGCCTTAAAGCAGATTTTTTTTTTAAAAAAAAGCCAGCAGCTACTTAATTAGCTGCTGACTTTTAAAAAATGGACACTACCTGTCCAGCGTGCCCGCTCTTCCCTCGGATGCTGCCGCCGCCATCCTCGGTAAGGGAATGAGGAAGTGAAGCATTGCGGCTTCACTGCCCGGTTCCCTATTGCGCATGCGCAATTCGCGCAGTGCATCATAACTGGTCCCCGCTCTCTCCTGGGAACAGTGTGTTTCCCAGAAGAAGCAGGGGGAATGGCGTGAGTCTATGCCCGGAAGTGGGTGCAAATACCTGTCTTAGATCTGCACCCCCTCCCCCCTGAAAGGTGCCAAAATGTGAGGGGGGGAGGGTTCCAAAAAGCGGAAGTTCCATTTTTGGGTGGAACTCCACTTTAAAGAGGTAGTAAAGTCTTCGGCCTGGATTCACAAAGCACTTACGCCGACGTATAACAAGTTACGCCAACGTAAGTGCAAATGTGCGCCGTCATATCTGTGCGCAAGACCCACAAACAGAGATGCGTTGGAGGTGTGTCTGGCTGGGCGTAGGTTACATTTTCATGGCGTACGCATTGCTCCGGCGAATCTTAAGCAGTTGTTCCGACGTGGTTGTGAGCATGCGCACGGGGATGCGTCCACGTCACGGCGCATGCGCAGTTCGGTAAACGTACTTGTCTGGCGCTCGGACCATCATTTGCATGGGGTCACACCTCATTTGCATGGGTCAAGCCCAGGGCCGGATTTCAGACAAGGCCACGAGGCCAGGCCTCGGGCGGCAGTGGGTGCAGGGGCGGCGCCACTAGGGTTGCCATTCGTACTGGATTGACCCGGACACTATATCCAGTCGGGTAAATCTGGCTGTTCTCTACAGCCAGTGCGGCAACTCAGACCCTGTCGGCGGATGGATTTCTGTCAGACAGCTGCGCCTCTGTGTCAGTCTGCCTTCTCTCCTGCCGCCCCCCTCGCTCACATGATTTGCTTTGAAGTCATTGGTGGCTAGGACTGGTGTCCTAGCCACCAATGACGCTTTTCCCCACACGTGGAGATTTTACTGCTACACCGGTCCACCTCAGCTCCGCGCTCTAACTCCGGCTGCCCTCCGTTGAAAGCTGTGCTAGAACAGCCTGAAGATGGCACTGTGTAGGAAGTGCGACCTCTCCCATCCCGCTGTCCTGGGGACTGCTGGTCAACCCCCCCTGCTACCACCCGTGCAGGGACGCATGAATTGGAGACTGAGCTCCCGGGAAGATTTCAGCGTGTACCAACCATGGGCAAGCTGAGCTCCACGGGGGGGGCACAAGGTAAGGAGGGAGGGGAAGCTGCACAAGATGAGGGGTGTATACAAGCTTGGGGGAGGGGGAAGTGGCACAAGGTGGGGGGGCATGAGGTAAATTTGAGAGGGGTGAGAAACTGCGCAGGATGAAGTGGGAAAGGAGAACAAGGTGGGTGGGTATCTAGGGGTGCAGAAGATGAGAGCGAGGGTGGGGAGGCTGCAGGAGGGATGGGGTTGCTGTATAAGGAGTGGAAGAGGGGGGGCATGGGGGAGTTGCACAAGGGGGTAAATGGGGGAACTCTGATGGGGACTCCAGAAGCAAGGGAGAACTCTAATGGGGACACCAGATGTAAGGGGGGGGCTGATGGGGACACCAGATGTAAGGGGGGACTGATGGGGACACCAGATGTAAGGGGGGCTAATGGGGACACCAGATGTAAGGGAGAACTTGGATGGGGACACCAGATGTAAGGGAGAACTTGGATGGGGACACCAGATGTAAGGGGGGCCTGCTGGGGACACCAGATGTAAGGGTGGGCTGATGGGGACACCAGATGTAAGGGGGGACTGATGGGGACACCAGATGCAAGGGAGAACTCTAATGGGGACACCAGATGTAAGGGGGGGAGGGCTGATGCGGACACCAGATGTAAGGGGGGGGGGCTGATGGGGACACCGGATGCAAGGGAGAACTCTGATGGGGACACCAGATGCAAGGGAGAACTCTGATGGGGACACCAGATGCAAGGGAAAACTCTGATGGGGACACCAGATGCAAGGGAGAACTCTGATGGGGACACCAGATGTAAGGGGGGGGCTGATGGGGACACCAGATGCAAGGGAGACCTTGGATGGGGACACCAGATGTAAGGGGGGGGCTAATGGGGACACCAGATGTAAGGGTGGGGGGCTGATGGGGACACCAGATGTAAGGGGGAACTCTGATGGGGACACCAGATGTAAGGGGGAACTCTGATGGGGACACCAGATGTAAGGGGGAACTCTGATGGGGACACTAGATGTAAGGGTGGGGGGCTGATGGGGACACCAGATGTAAGGGGGAACTCTGATGGGGACACCAGATGTAAGGGGGAACTCTGATGGGGACACCAGATGTAAGGGGGAACTCTGATGGGGACACTAGATGTAAGGGGGGGGGGGTGATGTGGACACCAGGTGTAAGGGGGGCTCAGAAGCCCCCTATGTGATGGTGTGTGTGTTGGGGGGGCAGTATTGAAGTACCCGGCCTTGGGGCGGCAAAGGTAGTAAATCCGGGCCTGGTCAAGCCCACTTCCACCTACGCCGGCCTGCGCCTGTGAAACCTACGCCACGCCGACGCAGCGTTGGGAGCACTGGCTTCCTGAATTCCATGCTTGCCTCTCTGCGCTGCGTCGGCGTGGCGTACGGCGTTTGCGTTACGGCGGCGTAATGTGCGCCCAACTCTCTGTGAATCTGGGCCTCTCTCTTTAACCACTTGACAGCCGCCCTATAGACAAAGTACGTCTACAAGGCGGTTGCTTAACCCCCGGGAGACCGTTAATTAATGTCCTCCCAGAATCGCGCACACGGGAGTGTCCGTGAGGACACGACGGATCACGGTAAATCGCCGCTGATAGCGGCGGTTTACCACGTGATCGCTCCGTCCAATGACAAAGTGATCACTTGTAAACAAACCGGCGTCATGTGATGACGCCGGTTCCTCCCTCCCCTCTCTGTACCGAACGGTACAGTGTGAGAGGAAAGGGGAGAGAGCGGAGGCAGCAGCAGTGGGCTGGATCTGTGACAAATGTAGTCACAGATCCAGCCATCCATCCCTGCTCAGCCATCCCTGCCCAATACTCTGCCCCATACTGTGCAATCCCTGCAATACTCTGCAATACCCCACAATACTCTGCAATACCCCGCAATACTCTGCAATACCCTACAATACTCTGCAATACCCCGCAATACTCCGCAATACTCCACAATACTCTGCAATATGCCCCCCCCCCCCTCCTGCTTCTACCGACTCAACGCTACGATCAAAGCCAGGATTGTTTTTTTTTTTAGGCTTCCCAGCCTAGAGGTGAGATGTGGGGTCTTATTGACCCCATATCTCACTGTAAAGAGGACCTGTCATGCCATATTCTTATTACAAGGGATGTTTACATTCCTTGTAATAGGAATAAAAGTGATCAAAAATGTTTATTTTTTTGCGGAAAAACGTGTCAAACTAAAATAAAGTAAAGTGAACAATAAAATATATATTTTTTTTTAAAGCGCCCCTGTCCCTGTGTGCTCGCATGCAGAAGCGAACGCACACGTAAGTCCCACCCACATATGAAAACGGTGTTCAAGCCACACATGTGAGGTATCGCTCCGAACGTTAGAGCGAGAGCAATAATTTTGGCCCTAGACCTCCTCTGTAACTAAAAACATATAACCAGTAAAAATATTTAAAGCGTTGCCTATGATGATTTTTAAGTAGCGAAGTTTGGCGCCATTCCACGAGCGTGTGCAATTTTGAAGGGTGACATGTTGGGTATCTATTTACTTGGCGTAACTTCATCTTTCACATTATGCAAAAACATTGGGCTAACTTTACTGATTTGTTTTTTTTTAAAGCACAAAACTGATTTTTTTTAAAACATGTTAGAAAAATTGCTGCGGAAATACAGTGCGAGATACAAAGTTGCAATAACCGCCATTGTATTCTCTAAGGTCTTTGCTAAAAAAACATATATAATGTTTTGGGGTTCTATGTAATTTTCTAGCAAATAAATGATGATTTTTAAATGTAGGAGAGAAATGTCAGAATTGGCTTGGGTGCTCCAGAACGCCTGAAGGTGCTCCCTGCATGTTGGGCCTCTGTATGTGGCCACGCTGTGTAAAAGACTCACACATGTGGTATCGCCATACTCAGGAGGAATAGCAGAATGTGTTTTGGGGTTTCATGTGTGGTATGCATATGCTGTGTGTGAGAAAAAACTTGCTAATATGAAAATTTTGTGAAAAAAAAAATAAAAATAAATCTTGATATTGCAAAGAACCGTGGGAAAAAATGACAACTTAAAAAAACTCACAATGCCTCTTTCTAAATACCTTGGAATGTCTTCTTTCCAAAAAGGGGTCATTTGGGGGGTATTTGTACTTTTCTGACATGTTAGGGTCTCAAGAAATGAGATAGGCCGTCAGTATTTCAGGTGTGATCAATTTTCAGATATTGGCACCATAGCTTGTAGACTCTATAACTTTCACAAAGACCAAATAATATGCACCAATTTGTACTTATTTTTACCAAAGATATGTAGCAGTATAAATTTTGGCCAAAATTTATGAAGAAAAAATACAAATTTGCTAAATTTTATAACAGAAACAACGAAAAATTCATTTTTTTTACAGAATTTTCAGTCTTTTTTCTCTTATAGCGCAAAAAAAAACAACGGTGATTAAATACCACCAAAAGAAAGCTCTATTTGTGTGAAAAAAAGGACGAAAATTTCATTTGGGTACAATGTTGTATGACTGAGTAATTGTCATTCAAATTGTGAGAGCACCGAAAGCTGAAAATTGGTCTGGTTATTAAAGCGGGAGTTCATCCAATTTTTTTTTTTAACATTAGATTGAGGCTAATTATGCTAAGCAGAATCGGGTGTTTTTTTTTAAATCAATGCAGTACTTACCGTTTTAGAGATCGATGTTTTCTGCCGCTTCCGGGTATGATCTTTGGGACTGGGCGTTCCTATTTGATTGACAGCCTTCCGACGGTCGCATACAGCGCGTCACGAGTTGCCGAACGTCGGTGCGGCTCTATAAGGCGCCTGCGCACCGACGTTCGGCTACTTTCGGGAACTCGTGACGCGCTGTATGCGACCGTCGGAAGGCTGTCAATCAAATAGGAACGCCCAGTCCCGCAGCCCATACCCGGAAGCGGCGGAGAACATCGATCTCTAAAACGGTAAGTACTGCATTGATTTAAAAAAAAACACCCGATTCTGCTTAGCATAATTAGCCTTAATCTAATGTTAAAAATTAATTTTTTGGGTGAACCTCCACTTTAAGGGGGTTTAAGTGCCCAGTGGTCAAGTGGTTAATTGCACCTATAGTAAGGCTTACCTGTAGGTACTGAAAATATCTCCTAAACTTGCACCGTTTAGGACAGGGGTGCCCAACCAGTTGCCCAGGGGCCACATGTGGCCCGCGTAGCCCTCTAATGTGGCCCACGACCTCCTGCTCTGGGATGGAATACAATAGAATAGAATACTGTTATTAAAGGTAAGTCTGCAGTGGTTACTGGGCTGCTTTTAAACTGATCCGCAGGTGCAAAGCAGTGCACCTGCGAATTACCTACACGAGCCATAGACTTCTATTACCTGCGAGTTTGGTGAGCTTTCTGAAAGTGCCCCTACAGGATGTAATAAAAGTCTATGGCAAAGTGCAGCTAACCTGCAGGAAAGCCACAGGTGAACTTGCGGTGCGAGTAAACCGTGCATCAGTGTGAAAGCAGCCTTAGGCCCCTTTCACATGATCAGTCCGACCCTCCATTCACCTCTCAGGAGTGGCAGATGTAAATATACTTATGTTTGTTTACAAACGCCTACCTCCAATCTGATCCCTTAAAAAAAGAGTAGAGTGGGCAGCATAGAGTAGATTTGGCTGCCATCCACCCGCTCTGCTCGTTGTGGCCCACGGCGGGTTACCAAGTCGCTTAAGTGGCCCTCACTCTTAAAAAGGTTGGGCACCCCTGGTTTAGGAGATATTTACTATATTCACTGCCACATGTGCACTAAAGGAAGGGCCTGCTCGTGTAATTTGTTATGGTTCCCTCCGGAGTGTGCAGGCGCAATCCGAGCCGACGGAAACCTCTGAGGCGGAACAGCTGTTCGTCAGCTACAGACGCACTCGCTCCTGATGCCTGATTATACACTGTATAGTACACACCGCTCTACACAGCAAGGGCCAGCAAGGGGCGGATGTGATATTGAGCAG
Organism: Rana temporaria; assembly: GCF_905171775.1. Lineage (NCBI taxonomy): Eukaryota > Metazoa > Chordata > Amphibia > Anura > Ranidae > Rana > Rana temporaria. The sequence continues at coordinate 308,901,394 of NC_053491.1, forward strand.
TCCTTTTTTGGATGATGGTTTTCTAAATAAAATAGACGTCTCACATGCGCCCCTTGCTGTCTAGAGCGGCGTGGATAACCAATCATAAAAGCACTGCTCAATATCACATCCGCCCCTTGCTGTGTAGAGCAGCGTGTATAAGCAGGCATCAGGCATTGGGAGCAAGCTCTTCTAAGCTGACAATCAGCTGTTGAGGCTCTGAGATTTCCGTGGCCTCCTAATGCGCATGCCCCGCTCCTGGCCGCGCCTGCGCAGTCAAGGCAGGAACCTATCCGATGGAGGAACCAGCTCGACAAGACACCGGGACAATGTCATCTATTCTAGAGCCAGACATCCCAACCTGCGATGGTAGCAAACTCAACCCCCCCACCAATTTGCAATTGGCAATCGTTTTTTTTTTTATATGTTTATATGGTTTTTTTTGGACTGCCTATTAGGAATTTAAGAGTCTATAAGAGATTGTAAAATACATATGAGACTTCATGGTGGATGGGGGGGGGGGTTACCCGCCCCTTTCACGCCTGCATCCGGCAGAGGTTAAACTTGGTTAAACTTGGGTTAGAGGATGCTCAATAAGCCCAATATGCCACGATCACTCGTCCCTTCCCTCTTAGGGGAGGGATAGGGGGGGGGGTTTGTGGAGTGGGTGGTGGGGGGTGTATAGGGGGGGATGGGGGGGTAGTAGTAGATTTTTTTTCCTTCTTTGTGGGGTTTTAGTACACTATTACACTATTACACTTGTTACAAGGTATAATATAGGTATAATATAATACATACTAATATCAATAGGGGGGAGGGTAGGAGGTAGGGAGGGGATAATATAAATAACATTGATTTACACAGTCTAACATAGGGACTACACAACTATTTCACAACATTTTTTTTTGGGGAAATAAAAAATAAACACTTGATAACATAATTATCGACACACACAATATATCGCATACCAATTGATATGACACAAGTAATTCAAGGCACTAGTGGAGAGCACAAGTGGGATGCACTAGGGAATGAAGAGAGGGTTGTTTTTTTTTTTTTTTTTGGGGGGGGGTTTGGGGGGTTAGGTATATATATATGTATATTTTTTGTTGGGGGAGGGATGGGGGAGGGAGGGAGAATGGGGGTGGGGAGGGGGGAGGAAGGGGGAGGGGAGGAGTGGGATGCTGGGTGTTAAGAGGAATGGGATAGGGAAGGTGACTTAAGAGGAGTACGGGAGAGAAATGGAGGGGCGTGATGGGTCTTGGGAGGGGGGCCTAATAAGAAGACCTAAAGGATAAGGGATAAGGATGGATTGGGACGTGAGAATATTAATGATGGGGAATGTAGTAGGTAAATAAATTTAGAAGAAATACGGGAGGTAGGGGGGGTTGAGGGGCGCTCACCGCATCTAGGTAGTTGGGGTTATTGCATTGGTAATGCCCTAGCCTTCAGATAATCGGTGGGGTGCACCCGGACTGACATTAAGGTGTGACTCTCCTCGATGCTCATACACTTAACCCCATTAGAGCGCCTCTCCTCCTTGTGGAGGGAAGTCGGAGACGCTAAAAAAAAAAAATTTTTGTCTTCTCTGGGATCCTAGGGGATTAATCGGATTGGAAGACTTGGATTAGAGGCACATTTAGTGACGTCTATAAAAAGAAAAGGGGAACGTTTTTTTTTTTTCCCCCCCTTTCTCTCTCTCTTCCTGTCCCTCCTCCATCCTTTCTTTGAACCGTTGGGGATAATCCAAGAGAAATACTAAAATGACTAGGATTACTTTGACTTCTTACAATGTAAAAGGGTTAAATAACCCAGAGAAACGGTCTAAATTACTGGCAGAATTATGGAGATTAAAGGCGCATGTTGTATTCCTCCAGGAGACACACTTTAGAAAAAATAAAATCCCAAAACTAGGAAATTACAGATTCCCAACTGTGTACCATAGTGCCTCACTGACAACAAAGACAAAGGGGGTATCAATTATTTTTTCAAAACTGATTTCATGGAAAGAATCAAATATAATTCAGGATGAGGAAGGGCGCCTACTTATTGTAAAAGGATATATAAATGACCAGAAGGTGACTTTGGTTAATGTATACCTACCTATTGAAGGTCAGATATCGGCTCTGGAGAAATATATAAATATAATACACCAGAATAAGGAAGGTATTGTGATGATGGGAGGTGATCTGAACATTGCATTAGATCCTATTTTAGACACATCCAAGGGTACCTCGCATATAGCGTATAGCAAACTAAGTAAAGCAAACAGATTTTTACAAGAGATACAGGTGGTAGATAGCTGGAGGACCACACATACCCATGACAGAGATTATACGTTTTTTTCCGCAAAACATAAATCATACTCCAGAATAGATTACATATTTATATCTCAAAAGTTTCTGCAGGGTATAGTGGAGGCCTCCATTGGATCATTTTTAATATCGGATCACTCACCAACAAATTGTACAGTGGAATGGGGAGAACCGTCAATACGCGAATGGCATTGGAAAATCAATGAATCTTTTAAAAGACCCAGAATGCGAGGAAAAGATAGCACAGGAATTGGAAATGTTCTTTTCTAATAATGAGGTAGGGGGAGTCACCCCAACTTGCATTTGGGAAACACATAAGTGTTTCATTAGAGGAATTCTAATATCTTTAGGAACACGTAGGAAGCGTCAGATAGGAGCGCAGATCGAAGCGTTATTAGGAGAAATCCATAGACTGGAAAAAATACATAAAAAATCATTGGTAATACAGATAGAGGAGAAATTGAAGAATGCTCGAGATGAACTGAACTTGTTATTAACAGATAAAGCAAAAGCCTCGCTAAGACGATGTAAACAAGCCTTTTATGAATGCGGCAATAAACCAAGCAGGATGTTAGCGAGAGCACTTAGAGAAACAAGGGCTCAAAATCACATAGAGTGTATTAAAACAACAGGGGATAAGTTAGTTAAGTCTTCACAAGAAATTGCAAAAGCATTTAGAAACTACTATATGAGCTTATATCAACTAAACGAGGAGCAGAATACAGTAAATACCCTACTTCGTGAGGAAGAGTCAAAGGAATACATAGAGGGGTCAGGAATGCCGAGACTCTCAGAGGAAATTGGGAGAAGTATAGATGGGCCGATCACAGCAGAAGAATTTATAAGTGCCCTTAAAATGCTAAAACCAGGTAAAGCTTCCGGTCCAGACGGATTTGCCCTGTTATATTATAAGACCTACGCGGAAAAATTGATGCCAAGATTTTTAGACGCATTCAATTCTATACGAGAAGGGCAGGGGATTCCAGAAGAAGCCCTTATGGCACATATAGCGGTTATACCTAAGGAGGGGAAAGACCCAGCACAGTGCTCAAATTATCGCCCAATATCACTACTAAATGTAGATTTGAAGAATTTTACAAAAATATTAGCAAATAGACTATTGCCATATATCCCCGGTCTGATACATCAGGACCAAGTTGGATTTACCCCAGCGAGGGAAGGTAGAGAAAATACGCAACGGGTGATAAGTGCGATCCACTTCTCACAATTCTATAAGAAACCCTTAGTACTTATATCTACCGATGCCGAAAAAGCGTTCGATAGGGTTGATTGGAAGTTTTTAAAAACAATTATACAACATATAGGATTGCGAGAAGGGATGCAAAAATGGATTATGAGTTTATACTCCCAACCGAAAGCTAGAATTAAGATAAATGAAATTATCTCTGAACCCTTTGATATACGCAACGGGACACGTCAAGGATGCCCCCTATCACCAATTATTTCCATCCTGACGTTGGAACCTTTCCTAAGGACAATAAGGCTAAATACAAATATCAGGGGCATCCGTGTAAAAGGTGGGGAGCATAAACTCGCAGCATTTGCGGATGATCTGATGTTCTTCCTAACCACGCCAGCATTATCTCTTCCCCCACTGTTATTAGAGATTGATAAATACGGTACACTTTCAAATTTTAAAGTGAATTATGATAAATCAGAAGCAATGGGGGTAGAGATAAGTATGGCACAACAACAGCAATTAACAACTTTCTTCTCATTTAAATGAACAAACTCACATATAGGATATTTAGGGACTAAAATCCCTAAGAAGTTAAACAGAATTCTGGAATTAAATCTGGCACCGCTGGTAAGGCAAATCAAGCGGGACCTGCAGAAATGGGATAAGGAAGTCTTTACCTGGTTTGGCAGGATCAACATCATAAAGATGAATGTAATACCGAGGCTACTATACTTATTACAGACACTACCAACTAGAATTCCCCAGGGGTTCCTAAGAGACATTAGAGCAAAGGCTGCGGGATTCATATGGGCCGGGAAACCAGCCAGAGTGCTCTCGTATTATGAGGCAGTACATTTGTCAAGAGCATTGGATTGGTGTGTTACACCAAAGGATAAACCATGGATCCTTTTAGAACAAGCAATGTCGGAATTACCATTAGAAGGTCTAATTTGGCTATCTCAATCTGCGATACCACAGACAGTTAAACGACATCCAACGATAGGGACGACCATTAGCGTGGTTAAAAAAATATTTTAAAAAACAAATAGCCAAACGGAAGTGAGCCCGATGATACCAATCTTAGGTAATCCGGCTTTTGTACCTGGTTTAAAAGATCCGGGCTTCTTAAACATAAAAAGACGGGGTAAAACCAGATTGATACACTTCCTGAAGGATAACCGTGTAATGTTGATCGAGGAAATAGATAGTGAACTATCAGAAGATCTGGACCCATATAGGAGAAGACAGCTAAGGGGATACCTTCGATCAATTCAGGGACAGACAACGGTGATTGCAACATTGTCGGAATTTGAGAAATTATGTCTTAAGGGAGACTCGGTGAGACATTCGCTATCTCTGTTGTATACCCTAGTGAACGAATTAAAAGCTCCACAAGAACTAGGTTTCATACAGGCTTGGGAGAGAGATTTAGGGGTAACCTTCTACGAAAATCAGAAGAATAAAATATTTGAATTTACCCACAAGGCGTCTTTAGCATCTAAATACCAGGAGGGGGGGTATAAGATCTTGAGCAGGTGGTACAAGACCCCGGCAGTCTTGAGTCAGATCTTCCCACAGGTGTCGAACCTTTGTTGGCGTTGTCAAAAAGAAGAGGGAACCCTGTTACACATTTTTTGGGATTGTGAAGGAGTAACAGACTTTTGGAAAATGGTATCAGAAGTAGTCGAAGAAATAACTAAAATGTCTCTTGGAGAGAATCCGGCGACCTTTTTGCTATTTGATATTCCCATATCAGTGGAAAAATATAAAAAATCCTTGGTAAGGCATTTGCTTATAACAGCCAAAGCATGTATTCCGGCTCTCTGGAAGAGTACTATTCCACCAAGTAGACCACAATGGTTTGCAAAAATTACGGAAATTCAGTATATGGAGAATCTTACAATGGTTCTGAGAGAACAGGAAGATAAGTTCAGGGAGATCTGGGCCCCCTATATTAGATGGAAAAAGGGGAAAAATTGCGCCAACCAATAATATAAACAATAAAGTCCTTTGTGTTCCCACAAGTGAATTAGAAAAAATGCACCATATGAGTGCATTTAAAGCATAAGTGAATGAAACAATCCGGTGTCAGAGTCCATAAATGATGAATCCAAACCAGACAACACCCGGTGTGAAGATGATATTACAGTTGTGAACCGCCACCATATGGACTGAGGCTTACCGATAGGTAATTAAATAACAGCGTTATTCAATTTACAACAGGATACTCCAGAGTACGGGATCACAGCCAGGAATATACCAGATCACGGCCCTTTAAGAGATCCACGGCGGGATGCAGCAGGATATAATATGCAGTACTCGTCCTCATAACATCTCAACAGCCCAGTCGGTTGTAAACATATAAGGAAGGAGACCGCACATAGAGTAGTATGCACTAACAGGTTTATTAAAAAAAGGATAAAAACTACTTACAAACGAAGGTAAATAGGGAGCAAGTAAAACGGTTGCCGGCCGGCATCTAACCGGAGCCCTTCCTGTACGCGGTGACTTCACTGCACTCCGTCCCAGACGCGTTTCGTCACAAAATGACGTTCTCAATGGGAATGGGCTCTGCAGTGAACCACCGCTTTATATAACCAGGCCTCGCTGTGACTGCCAGGAACCGGAAGTAGTCAAAACGCCATTTTGAAAATGGGAAAAACAAATTATTTAATACATACGGGACCTAAAGTATCCAAACTAAAGGCTAAAGACAGGGAGCTATCTCTCTAATAAAACAGAGATAGTATTAAAGATATAGAAATATAAAAAAGTGCATGTTTGTGAATCTAATACTAACTAAAGTGTTGACCAAAAACGTGCATAAATTAAATTGTCCATCCTGAACAAAAGCAGTCAGTCCCTCTCGTGGTCAGAGCTGGGACTGCAGGCCTATGGAGATTGTTACATGAGTGAGCAGTACCTCACTCTTAATTATATCAGGATGATAAAAATAGATAGCAAATAAATAACAAAAATTAGACATTGATACGAAACCCATTAAGGATTATAAATTACGTATAAATTAGTATGATCATATAAATAAATTAATATTCATAAAAAATTAATTAATAAATATATAGATTGTCAATTTTGGAACATGATCAAACCAACCCCAATCTCCAAATTGACATAAACATTGATAGTGAAAAAGTGTTAAATTAAGTTAATTAAGGAACCCTGTCAATATATTAAAAAGGCAGGGAACATAAAATTGTGAATAAGAAAAATGTGAATAGAAAAAATGGTCCCATCCTGGTGAAGTCAAAATGAGGCTAAAAATGTAAAAGTAAAATTAAAATTTAATACATAAAACCACCCTACATAAACCACATTTTGCATCGAATGACGTTAGACCAACATGATAGCGTCAAGCGTTATTTATAAACGCATTTACATCCGTGTCTATATTTAGGCCATGAGGCGTATAGCACTTGAGCCGGTGTATCCAGGCCATTTCTAGCCTGGAAATTTCTCTAACTAAAGCACTCCCCCTCCAATTAGGTTTAAATTTATCAATACCTAAAAATAGTGTATTTGATGGGTCTTTTTTATGTTTGAGGAGATAGTGCTTTGACACCGAATGATTCTCAAAACCAGTGAGGATATTAGTAATGTGTTCGTTTAATCGAACACGCAAAGGTCGCTTAGTACGGCCCACGTATTGTAGGCCGCATGGACACTGTATTAAATATACGACTCCTGTGGTCTCACAGGTAATAAAGGGATTTATTACAAAAGTTGTTTAATACCCCCATGCTGGATAGAATAATTATTCTATCCAGCATGGGGGTATTAAACAACTTTTGAACAAACACTGGCATTTGGCAAGAAATGACCCTGTTCTTAAGGGGCTTCTGCCCGAGAAACCAAGGGTTGTTTTTAGAGGTGCACCATCTTTACGTAACCAGATTGCACCAAATATTTTAAATCCTCCCCAAAATGGTTTAAATACCTTTTTTAATCAATTAACGGGTTTTTATCAGTGTAGAAGGTGTAGAGTCTGTTCCATAAATTCATGTAGGAATAGACGTACGACTAGGTTTGAGTCAACTGTTACAAGGAAGGAGCACCCAATAAAGCCCTTTATTACCTGTGAGACCACAGGAGTCGTATATTTAATACAGTGTCCATGCGGCCTACAATACGTGGGCCGTACTAAGCGACCTTTGCGTGTTCGATTAAACGAACACATTACTAATATCCTCACTGGTTTTGAGAATCATTCGGTGTCAAAGCACTATCTCCTCAAACATAAAAAAGACCCATCAAATACACTATTTTTAGGTATTGATAAATTTAAACCTAATTGGAGGGGGAGTGCTTTAGTTAGAGAAATTTCCAGGCTAGAAATGGCCTGGATACACCGGCTCAAGTGCTATACGCCTCATGGCCTAAATATAGACACGGATGTAAATGCGTTTATAAATAACGCTTGACGCTATCATGTTGGTCTAACGTCATTCGATGCAAAATGTGGTTTATGTAGGGTGGTTTTATGTATTAAATTTTAATTTTACTTTTACATTTTTAGCCTCATTTTGACTTCACCAGGATGGGACCATTTTTTCTATTCACATTTTTCCTATTCACAATTTTTTGTTCCCTGCCTTTTTAATATATTGACAGGGTTCCTTAATTAACTTAATTTAACACTTTTTCACTATCAATGTTTATGTCAATTTGGAGATGGGGGTTGGTTTGATCATGTTCCAAAATTGACAATCTATATATTTATTAATACATTTTTTATGAATATTAATTTATTTATATGATCATACTAATTTATACGTAATTTATAATCCTTAATGGGTTTCGTATCAATGTCTAATTTTTGTTATTTATTTGCTATCTATTTTTATCATCCTGATATAATTAAGAGTGAGGTACTGCTCACTCATGTAACAATCTCCATAGGCCTGCAGTCCCAGCTCTGACCACGAGAGGGACTGACTGCTTTTGTTCAGGATGGACAATTTAATTTATGCACGTTTTTGGTCAACACTTTAGTTAGTATTAGATTCACAAACATGCACTTTTTTATATTTCTATATCTTTAATACTATCTCTGTTTTATTAGAGAGATAGCTCCCTGTCTTTAGCCTTTAGTTTGGATACTTTAGGTCCCGTATGTATTAAATAATTTGTTTTTCCCATTTTCAAAATGGCGTTTTGACTACTTCCGGTTCCTGGCAGTCACAGCGAGGCCTGGTTATATAAAGCGGTGGTTCACTGCAGAGCCCATTCCCATTGAGAACGTCATTTTGTGACGAAACGCGTCTGGGACGTCGTGCAGTGACGTCACCGCGTACAGGAAGGGCTCCTGTTAGATGCCGGCCGGCAATCGTTTTACTTGCTCCCTATTTACCTTCGTTTGTAAGTAGTTTTTATCCTTTTTTTAATAAACCTGTTAGTGCATACTACTCTATGTGCGGTCTCCTTCCTTATATGTTTACAACCGACTGGGCTGTTGAGATGTTATGAGGACGAGTACTGCATATTATATCCTTCTGCATCCCGCCGTGGATCTCTTAAAGGGCCGTGATCTGGTATATTCCTGGCTGTGATCCCGTACTCTGGAGTATCCTGTTGTAAATTGAATAACGCTGTTATTTAATTACCTATCGGTAAGCCTCAGTCCATATGGTGGCGGTTCACAACTGTAATATCATCTTCACACCGGGTGTTGTCTGGTTTGGATTCATCATTTATGGACTCTGACACCGGATTTTTTCATTCACTTATGCTTTAAATGCACTCATATGGTGCATTTTTTCTAATTCACTTGTGGGAACACAAAGGACTTTATTGTTTATATTATTGGTTGGCGCAATTTTTCCCCTTTTTCCATTATTTTGTGTTAGTTCACGCTATTGCAGCCTTCCTATTTATTCACTTAATTTTTATTTGATTAGCGCAATTTTTTCTTTTTGGCCCCTATATTAGATATAGGGAACAAAGGGAACGAAGGGAACAGGGCGGGAGAAGGGATAGGGGGGAAGAGAGAAAATTAAGGATTTTTTTTTTTTTGGGGTTTGTTTTTGCTGATTGGACACACAGTCCTGATGCAGGGGGGGGGGGTAGAATACGGGGAGATCCTCAAACAGGGATAGACCACGCCAAGTGTTTTGTGAATGGGAAGTAGGAGAAAGGGGAGGTGAATCTTTATCTGTCTTTCGATTATATAGGCATAAGTAAATATTGTTAAGAGAATGGTTATACCCGATTAAGAAAACTTGAACTGTGGTAGAGATTTATGATGTTTGTTTTCTGTGATGTGTTATTACCCTTGTTTGAGGAAATTAGAAAAGAAATGGAAAAATAAAGAATTTAAACAATCTGATCCCTTAAAAAAAGAGTAGAGTGGGCAGTATAGAGTAGATTGGGCTGCCATCCACCCGCTCTGCTCGTTGTGGCCCATGGCGGGTTACCAAGTCGCTTAAGTGGCCCTCACTCTTAAAAAGGTTGGGCACCCCTGGTTTAGGAGATATTTACTATATACACTGCCACATGTGCACTAAAGGAAGGGCCTGCTCGTGTCGTTTCTTATGGTTCCCTCCGGAGTGTGCAGGCACAATCCGAGCCGGCGGAAACCTCTGAGGTGGAACAGCTGTTCGTCAGCTACAGACGCGCTCGCTCCTGATGCCTGATTATACACTGTATAGTACACACCGTTCTACACAGCAAGGGCCAGCAAGGGGCGGATGTGATATTGAGCAGTCCTTTTTTGGATGATGGTTTTCTAAATAAAATAGACGTCTCACATGCGCCCCTTGCTGTCTAGAGCGGCGTGGATAACCAATCATAAAAGCACTGCTCAATATCACATCCGCCCCTTGCTGTGTAGAGCGGCGTGTATAAGCAGGCATCAGGCTTTGGGAGCAAGCTCTTCTAAGCTGACAATCAGCTGTTGAGGCTCTGAGATTTCCGTGGCCTCCTAATGCGCATGCCCCGCTCCTGGCCGCGCCTGCGCAGTCAAGGCAGGAACCTATCCGATGGAGGAACCAGCTCGACAAGACACTGGGACAATGTCATCTATTCTAGAGCCAGACATCCCAACCTGTGATGGTGGCAAACTCAACCCCCCCACCAATTTAACACAACTAGAGGATGATAAAATGAAGTCACACAGCCACTCACATATTCACACAGCCAGTCACATAGACAGTCACACAGAGGCACCTTGAGTAGAAGTCTGAAACACTTCATGTGGCACAGGCAGGCCCAGCTCCCTCCTGGCTCCTCCCTTAAGCAGCAACCAAAGGCAGGAAGCACTGCAAGGGGGCAGAGCCAATGTAAATAGAACAGACTCATTGGTGGGCAGGCTGCTCCCTCCTGCTCTGCTCTCAATGCTGCTGTCTCCTTTCCTGGTAGTGCAGCCGGTCACCGGTGCCACTAATTAAACAGTGCAGCAGAGGACAACTGTCATTCGCCCACGGCCCTGCAGGCGGGATATCGTGCCGCACTTCAGGGAGCCAAAGCCGATATGCGGGAGACTCTGGATGGCCCAGGGCAAACATACCAAACTGCACCCCCCCTTAAGATGTATGAGCTTTATGTGTTAGAAAAAACCTCCCCCCCAAAAAACTGAACACTAATCTGCATGCTTATCCCTTAAACATAAACTCCCCCTCCTCCAAGTACAAATCCACTCCTCTACTGAAATCCCCCCTCTCAGCATACATATTTGTCCCCCCCATCCCTCAAATGCCTCCCAAAAATAAATAAATTCACCCCTCCTAGCACAAATCCTCTACCACTAAAATTTCCCCACATCGTATACAGCTTGCCTACCCCCCTTCAACTTTTCCTCTTCCAGCACAAATCGTCACCCCTCCCAGCACCCCCCCTTAAATCACCACTCTTAGCACCCCCCCCCCCCAAATTTCCCCTCCTAGAACAATTCTTACAGCCTGCACTCCAAAAATTCCCCCTTCCAACACAAATCCCCTTGCCCTCAATCTCCTTGTGGCGCCCCCACACCTCACATGTAGGGATGAGCCGAACACGACCCCCCCCCCTGTTCGGTTCGCACCAGAACCGCCGAACAGACCGATCGTTCACGCAATCTTTAGAACCCCATTGAAGTCTATGGGACTCAAACATTTGAAATCAAAAGTGCTAATTTTAATGGCTAATATGCAAGTTATTGTCGTAAAATGGGTTTGAGGACCGGGGACTTGCCCCAGGGAACATGTATCAATGGAAAAAAAGTTTTAAAAACAGACGTTTTTTCGGGAGCAGTGATTTTAATGATGCTTAAAGTGAAAAAAGAAAATTGAAAAATTCCTTTAAATATCATACCTGCTGGGTGTCTATAGTATGCCTGTGAAGTGGCACGTGTTTAGAACTGTCCCTGCACAAAATGCACTATAGGAAAAAAGTAATTTAAAACTTGGTTGCAGCTTTAATGTAATGTCTGGTCCCTGCAATATGGATGAAAATCATTGAGAAAAATAGCATGGGTTTCCCCCCTCCTCCCAGGTAATTACCAGCCCCTTTGGCCCTATATACTTTGAACAGCAGTATACAGGCGGTGCAAACAAGACAGGGACTGTAGGTTTGTTGTTAAGTAGAATCTGTTTGTAATTTTGAACTGGTACTTTTTTAAAGTGTAGCTTCAGCCAAAAAATCTATTTTTAAGCTTTTTGGAAAACATGGAGAAGGGTTATCACCCCTGTAACATTTGTTTTGCTGTCTGTGCGCATCTGTTCAGAAGATTGCACCTTACATTCCCATCACAATGACAAATGTTTTTTTGAAAATGTGGGTTTTTTAGTGAAACAAGGATTGGTGATAAAGCATCAGTGGACAGGAGACACCTCTTACAGAAGAGAATTTCCCTTCCTAGGGGTAGATTTCCTCTCAATTCCTGTTGTCTCCTTCCGTTTGCAAGTATGAGTCGTGTGTAAGTTGTAAACAGTGAAAAAATGCGCATACCCAATAACAAAAACAAAATCAAATAAAAAGCAGCAAACTCAAAATGTTATACAACATATAGACAAATAATAAAAAGTGGGAGTTGCGCTAAAAAAACTTGGTGTATGAGTGACCATAGAAAAAAATAAAATAAAAACAAGTTGTGCTAGAAACACCTCATAATGATGACCAAAAAGGCCAACAGTGTAAAAAAGTCCCAAATATAGATACAAATAAACAATAAATGGAAGAGTAGTGCAAATGTCCAGACAATGTAAAATGAATCCAATTCCGTTGCTAATGCTGGATCAAAATCAGGAAAAAAGCGTTCAAGCTGACCCTTACCGGAAACATAGATCCCCAAGGATCAAAATAAGCAATCCGTGATGTATCAATTGAAGATCCAAATCAGGACGGTTTAGGAAGCTCCCACTTCAATGGACTCAGCCCAGTGGAGAAAAAAAACAAAACAAAAACAATAGTGCAAAAACGTATGGCAAAACAGGCACTCTAATTTAACTCCCGGTGATGAGTAATAGACAGACACTGTGAAGTAAAGTTGAGGCACCACCACCATGAAGACACACTGACCCTTACCGGAACTAAACGACCCCCAAGGGATCAATAATGCACGGTAGTGTGTTGCAAACTGTCAGCAGAGAAGCGTTTTCAAACAGGTCCTTTCACTCCAGAGGTCAAATGGCCAGGTCCCATGAAAAATATGTACAAACTCACATAGTGAAATACCATCGAGATTTATTAAAAATAAGTAAGTAGAACACTTACACTTAGGATGATTAAAAACAGCGAGGAAAATAGGCAGCCGGCCGGCAAACAAACAAACAAGGTGCGTCCTCAATACGCGGTGACGTCAGCACGTCAACCTCCCAACGTTTCGTCTTCAGGAAGACTTGATCACGGGGATGAGGATGCGTACCGCGTCACCGCGTTAAATACACAAGAGGAACACAAGGGGGCGTGTCGAATCTGTGTCCTAAACGAATGCAAGCCCGCCATCTTACGTCAGGGAAGCCGTAAGGGCAAACAACGTTCAAGCGTTATAGAGACCGCCGCCACAGAGTATAAGCCAATAATGGACACACCATGGAAGTGATCGGTACAAGCTAATGAAGGACACGCTATAAGCGCGATCGGCACAAAAGTTAAAAACATTAAAAATACGAAAAGAGGAAGAGGATAAAGACTCTCATCAGATTCCTCTAAGTCATAGATGACTTTAAAATATAAAGTAGGCCATAAATTTAAACAGAATACCGTCAAAGTATCAGTACATATGGCCGGATAGGTACAAATAAGAAAAAGTTGAGCTAGACCATATATTGCAGCAGGCTTGCAGTCGTCAGATAACAGCGTCAACATTATGAACATAGAAAGGCACCCAAATGGTTGAATATAATGAGTGACAGTTACAGAAGACTATAGTGAGTAGCAAATGAGTGACATATATTAGACATGATTTTGACTCTAATGAATAAAAACTTACTCAGATTTCACAAAACAGTGAACAAAGTGCTGTGTATATTCATATAGTCTGACTGCCATTAATCAAATTTGGCACCAGACTATACTCTACATATTAAACCAAATGTTCTATATTTCAACCACAAAAAAGTGTATATATATATATGTATGAAAATAAAAAAAATGTTCTCAAAAAAAATGCAATAGATTGCAATAAGTTAGATGACATCACTGTCAATAAAGACTAGAGGTGTCAATACAAATAGACCAAAAACTTTGTGAAAAGTATAAAACATAGTGAAAGAATTTTTTTTTTTTTGGAATAATAACCAAAATAAATTTAGAGTAAAAAAGTGATTCAAGAGTTTTCTATAAAACAGTTGACGTCAACTTCTATGTTGAGTCCATGGGGTTCATAGCTTCTCAGCGGTCCTCTTAGGGATACCTTTATTCACTGCACAAGTATTGCAACGGCCACATTTGAAAAAACCCACCAAACCTGATAGAAACATAGACTGGATCTCGGGTGGATCGAGCACATTCGGGGCCAGTTTGTTTCTAAGTGGTTGTGTCCCCCTGAAAACCACCTGTGGTTTATCTGGTAGGATTTTATTCAAAAATTTGTCACTTTTTAAAACATGCCAGTGTTTAGCTACTATATGCTTTACACTGGCATGCTGACAGGAGTAGTCAGTCACAAAAGGGGTCTTAAAATCTCCCGAAGTGTTCTTTTTAGGTTTAACCCTAAGTAACTCCTCTTGATCCGTGTGGATAACCATTTCCAAGGTGTCATGAAGGGATTCAGGGGAGTAACCTTTTTCTATGAAACGCTGAGTCAAAACTCCAGCTTGTTCAAGAAAAATATCGTGATTGGTGCAGTTTCGTTTCAACCTAAGGAACTGCCCCTTAGGTACTGCTCCCAGCCATGACTTATGGTGGCAACTGTCACTCGGAATGAATGAGTTTCGATCAGAACCTTTAAAATAAGTTGAAGTGACAAATTTGTCTTTATCTATTGAGATAACCAGATCTAAGAAGTTAATACTTGCCTGGCTGGCTTCATGTTTGAGTACAATACCCCTATCGTTCCTATTTAAAAAGGACATGAAGCAAGATAGCTCGGCCTCAGACCCTTTCCATAGGAGGAGGACGTCGTCGATGTATCTGGCCCACAGCATTACCTGGGGCCTAGAGACCACATCAACGACGTCCTCCTCCCATTTGGCCATAAACAAATTGGCCAGGCTGGGGGCATATTTGGCCCCCATCGCCACTCCTCGGTCCTGCCTATAGTATTGGCCATTGTGCCAGAAGAAATTAATTTGTGACTGACTACTCCTGTCAGCATGCCAGTGTAAAGCATATAGTAGCTAAACACTGGCATGTTTTAAAAAGTGACACATTTTTGAATAAAATCCTACCAGATAAACCACAGGTGGTTTTCAGGGGGACACAACCACTTAGAAACAAACTGGCCCCGAATGTGCTCGATCCACCCGAGATCCAGTCTATGTTTCTATCAGGTTTGGTGGGTTTTTTCAAATGTGGCCGTTGCAATACTTGTGCAGTGAATAAAGGTATCCCTAAGAGGACCACAAACTTTTGCTCTAGCCTTACGTCCATTAGTTACCCCATTGATACTTTCATTACATGTTCAACGATGGGGGTTATATACCTTCTCCAATGCCCCTGTGGGCTACAGTATGTAGGGAGGACCAAACGGGCCCTACACATACATTTCAATGAGCATCTGACGAACATTTTGAGTGGATTTCCGAATCATTCGGTCTCAAAACATTACCTGCGGGTACACAATAAAAACCCTGCAGGTACTACTTTTGTAGGGATCGACAAATTCAGGGCTCACTGGAGAGGTAATGATCTGGTCAGGAGCATTTCAAGGTCAGAAATGATGTGGATTCATACGCTGAGAAGCTATGAACCCCATGGACTCAACATAGAAGTTGACGTCAACTGTTTTATAGAAAACTCTTGAATCACTTTTTTACTCTAAATTTATTTTGGTTATTATTCCAAAAAAAAAAAAAAATCTTTCACTATGTTTTATACTTTTCACAAAGTTTTTGGTCTATTTGTATTGACACCTCTAGTCTTTATTGACAGTGATGTCATCTAACTTATTGCAATCTATTGCATTTTTTTTGAGAATTTTTTTTTTATTTTCATACATATATATATATATACACTTTTTTGTGGTTGAAATATAGCACATTTGGTTTAATATGTAGGAGTATAGTCTGGTGCCAAATTTGATTAATGGCAGTCAGACTATATGAATATACACAGCACTTTGTTCACTGTTTTGTGAAATCTGAGTAAGTTTTTATTCATTAGAGTCAAAATCATGTCTAATATATGTCACTCATTTGCTACTCACTATAGTCTTCTGTAACTGTCACCCATTATATTCAACCATTTGGGTGCCTTTCTATGTTCATAATGTTGACGCTGTTATCTGACGACTGCAAGCCTGCTGCAATATATGGTCTAGCTCAACTTTTTCTTATTTGTACCTATCCGGCCATATGTACTGATACTTTGACGGTATTCTGTTTAAATTTATGGCCTACTTTATATTTTAAAGTCATCTATGACTTAGAGGAATCTGATGAGAGTCTTTATCCTCTTCCTCTTTTCGTATTTTTAATGTTTTTAACTTTTGTGCCGATCGCGCTTATAGCGTGTCCTTCATTAGCTTGTACCGATCGCTTCCATGGTGTGTCCATTATTGGCTTATACTCTGTGGCGGCGGTCTCTATAACGCTTGAACGTTGTTTGCCCTTACGGCTTCCCTGACGTAAGATGGCGGGCTTGCATTCGTTTAGGACACAGATTCGACACGCCCCCTTGTGTTCCTCTTGTGTATTTAACGCGGTGACGCGGTACGCATCCTCATCCCCATGATCAAGTCTTCCTGAAGACGAAACGTTGGGAGGTTGACGTGCTGACGTCACCGCGTATTGAGGACGTACCTTGTTTGTTTGTTTGCCGGCCGGCTGCCTATTTTCCTCGCTGTTTTTAATCATCCTAAGTGTAAGTGTTCTACTTACTTATTTTTAATAAATCTCGATGGTATTTCACTATGTGAGTTTGTACATATTTTTCATGGGACCTGGCCATTTTAACCTCTGGAGTGAAAGGACCTGTTTGAAAACGCTTCTCTGCTGACAGTTTGCAACACACTACCGTGCATTATTGATCCCTTGGGGGTCGTTTAGTTCCGGTAAGGGTCAGTGTGTCTTCATGGTGGTGGTGCCTCAACTTTACTTCACAGTGTCTGTCTATTACTCATCACCGGGAGTTAAATTAGAGTGCCTGTTTTGCCATACGTTTTTGGACTATTGTTTTTGTTTTGTTTTTTTTCTCCACTGGGCTGAGTCCATTGAAGTGGGAGCTTCCTAAACCGTCCTGATTTGGATCTTCAATTGATACATCACGGATTGCTTATTTTGATCCTTGGGGATCTATGTTTCCGGTAAGGGTCAGCTTGAACGCTTTTTTCCTGATTTTGATCCAGCATTAGCAACGGAATTGGATTCATTTTACATTGTCTGGACATTTGCACTACTCTTCCATTTATTGTTTATTTGTATCTATATTTGGGACTTTTTTACACAGTTGGCCTTTTTGGTCATCATTATGAGGTGTTTCTAGCACAACTTGTTTTTATTTTATTTTTTTCTATGGTCACTCATACACCAAGTTTTTTTAGCGCAACTCCCACTTTTTATTATTCGTGTGTAAGTTGGATGTTTGAAAATAGGGGCCTGCCGTATATACTCTGCAGAAATTCGGGCCCTAGGTGTTGGTGTTGCCACAACACTGTAAGCCCTCACAGTTAGTCTTGGTGGGCGCTGGAACGCCCTGCTGTGAAATATTATATCAAGAATTGTAATTACATGCCATTGTTGAACAGTGGTAGAAAAATTGGGCCCTTGGTGATGGCGCTGGTGCCACAACACTATAAGTCCTCACAGTTACTTTTGGTGGGCGCAGGAATGGGCCCTGCTGTGAAATATAAGATCAAGAATTTTAATTACATGCCCCTGTTGAACAGGGGCAGACAAATTGGGCCTTAGGCACTGTTTCCACAAAACAGAAACAAGAATCTACAGTACTTACAGAATGCTAAACCTCTGAATCCCAGACAGGCCAGGTGGAGTCTCTTCTTTTCCCGTTTTAATTTCACGATTACGTACAAACCTGGTTCCTGCAACGGTCGGGCTGATGCGCTCTCTAGGTCCTTTGACACTTTGGACGAGGAGCCCACTCTTGAACCTGAGCCGATCATCCCAACTTCATGCATTGTTGACCATTCTACCACCCTGGACTCAAAAATTCCTCCTGGTAAGACCTTTGTCCCCACTGAGCTAAGATCCTTTGTTGTGGACATGATTCCAAGGTGGCCGGCCATGCTGGATTCCTCCGGTCCTTCTTACTCATTAGTCGTCACTATTGGTGGCCTAAACTTCACTCGGAGGTCAAAGACTATGTCAAGGCTTGTCATGTCTGTGCTCAGTCTAAATCCTCCACACAAGCTCCTGCTGGTCTCCTCATGCCCTTGCCCATTCCTAAGGAGCCCTGGGCTCATATCGCCATGGATTTTATCACCGATCTCCCACTGTCTGACTGTAATACGGTCATTTGGGTGGTAGTCGATCGGTTCTCCAAGATGGCTCATTTTGTTCCCCTTCCTGGTCTTTCTTCTGCTCCTGCCTTGGTTCTCATTTTTATTCAAGAAATTTTCCGCCTCCATGGGGTTCCTTCTCATATTGTTTCCAACAGGGGTGTTCAATTTACATCTCGCTTCTGGAGAGCCTTTTGCAAATCCCTCAATATTGCCTTGGATTTTTCCTCTTCTTACCATCCTCAATCCAATGGGCAGACGGAGAGGGTTGATCAGGAGTTAGAGGTTTTTCTTCGCACCTTAGTCTCTGCTCATCATGACGATTGGTCCTCTACCTCACAGTCAGCAGACACATTCCAGCCAATCAGCAGCATACCCTCCCTCCCTGACCCTCCCACCATCCATTTTAGAATCATTCGGAACCTGCAGTCTTAGTGAGAGGAGGGATAGTGTAGCTGCTGCTGTTTGAATAGGGAAATCTATAGCTAGGCTAGTGTTTTCAGTGTCCACTCCAGTCGTGAAAGACTCATCTGATCTCTGCTGTAAGGACAGCACCCCAAAAAGCCCTTTTTAGGGCTAGTATATCAGTCAGCTTTTTTTTTCTCTCTGTAATCTAATTGCAGTTGCCTGCTAGGCAGCGTGTGTGTGTCAGGATCACAGCATACACTGTGCCCAGTGCCACCCACCACTCATCTATCTTGGTGGCACAGTAGATAACATTTAAAAAAAAATATTTGACTGCAATAGAATAGTAGTCACTTTGCCTGGCTGCCAGCGTGTGTCAGGGGCACAGTGTACACTATGCCCAGTGCCACCCACCACTCATCTATCTTGGTGGCATAGTAGATAACATTTAAAAAAAATATATATTTGACTGAAATAGAATAGTAGTCACTTTGCCTGGCTGCCAGCGTGTGTCAGGGGCACAGCGTACACTGTGCCCAGTGCCACCCACCACTCATCTATCTTGGTGGCACAGTAGATAACATTTAAAAAAAAAAATATTTGACTGCAATTGAATAGTAGTCACTTTGCCTGGCTGCCAGCGTGTGTCAGGGGCACAGCGTACACTGTGCCCAGTGCCACCCACCACTCATCTTGGTGGCACAATAGATAACATTTAAAAAAAATATATTTGACTGCAATAGAATAGTAGTCAGTTGCCTGGCTGTCAGCGTGTGTCAGGCTCATAGTGTATACTGTGCCCACTTGCCCAGTGCCACCACTCATATATCTGGTGGCATAGTAGATTAAATAAAAAAATATTTTTTTTTTGACTGCAATAGAATAGCAGTTAGTTGTCTGCAGGCGTGTGTCAGGCCTACAGCGTCTACTCTGCCAACTCTGCCAACTTCTGCCAGTGCGCAGTGCCTATCTGGTGTCACAGTAGCTTGCACACATAATACAACTAAACGAATAAAAAAAAATTACTGGCAGAGGCAGGCCACCCCGCAGGGGCCATCGTGGTCGTGGTGCTGTGATTCCCTTTGGCCCTAGAATAATGCCCAGTGTTCAGAAGCCACGTACCCTGAACTCGAAAAGTTCAGAGGACATAGTTGACTGGCTAACACAGGACACCCAATCTTCTACAGCTTCCGCTCGAAACCTTGACACACCATCCTCCTCCCACTCAGCTTCGGGCACCTCTCAAGTTACCACTCGCCCGCCTGCCGTCACCACCAACACTAGCATCACAGCTGCTTCACTTGATCTGTCAGAGGAGTTATTTACACATGAGTTGGAAGAAATGAGTGATGCGCAACCATTATTGCCAGAGGTTGTAGATAAAAGGGATATGACTCAGTCAGGCAGCATTACACACATGGACGTATGGTGTGATGATGATGTACCCGCTTCCTTTTCTGAGTTGTCAGATACAAGTGAAGCGGTTGATGATGACGATGTGTCCGGGGATGTCACGCGGGTGCCCGCTCGAAGAGAAGAAGAACAGGGGGAAAGTTCAGATGGGGAGACAGAGAGGAGGAGGAGACGAGTTGGAAGCAGGGGGAGGTCGTCGCCAGGAGCTAGTGGCACAGTCAGACAGCATGTATCGGCACCCGGGGTCAGCCAGACAGCACGCCAATCAACGCATGCTGTTGCCACCACCAGAATGCCGTCATTGCAAAGCTCAGCAGTGTGGCATTTTTTTTGTGTGTCTGCTTCTGATAACAGTGATGCCATTTGCAACCTGTGCCAAAAGAAACTGAGTCGTGGGAAATCCAACACCCACCTAGGTACAACTGCTTTGCGAAGGCACGTGATCGCACATCACAAACGCCTATGGGATCAACACATGATGACGAGTACAAGCAGCACACAAGTTTAAAGCCACCATCCTCCTCCTGGTGCAATATCTTCAGTCACGTTAACCACTGTTGTCCTCCTTGCCCCCTCTCAACCATCCGCCACTGCGTCTCTCACCTTGAGCAGTTCCTGCTCATCTGCCCACAGTCAGGTGTCTGTCAAGGACATGTTTGAGCATAAGAAGCCAATGTCACAGAGTCACCCCCTTGCCCAGCGTCTGACAGCTGGCTTGTCGGAACTCTTAGCCCGCCAGCTTTTACCATACAAGCTGGTGGAGTCTGAGGCCTTCAAAAAATTTGTAGCTATTGGGACACCGCAGTGGAAGGTACCCGGCCAAAATTTATTTTCACAAAAGGCAATCCCCAACCTGTACTCTATTGTGCAAAAGGAAGTCATGGCATCCCTGGCACACAGTGTTGGGGCAAGGGTCCATCTGACCACTGATACCTGGTCTGCAAAGCACGGTCAGGGCAGGTATATCACCTACACTGCGCATTGGGTAAACCTGCTGACGGCTGCCAAGCATGTAATGCGTGGCTCTGCAGAGGAGTTGGTGACATGGCCACGACTTGCAGGCAGGTCTGCTGCCACCTCCTCTACTCCTCCTACTCCATCCTCTTCGATAACCTCCTCAGCTGAGTCCTCTTCTGCTGCTGCGTCTTGCTCCACATCAACTGCACCCCCCCAGCTCCCCAGGGGCTATTCAACATCACGGATACAACAGTGTCACGCCGTCTTGGGGTTGACTTGCCTGAAAGCAGAGCGTCACACCGGACCAGCACTCCTGTCCGCCCTGAACGCACAGGTGGATCAGTGGCTGACTCCGCACCAACTGGAGATCGGCAAAGTGGTGTGTGACAACGGAAGCAATTTGTTGGCGGCATTGAATTTGGGCAAATTGACACATGTCCCATGCATGGCACATGTGATGAATCTGATTGTACAACGCTTTGTGCCTAAGTACCCAGACTTACAGGACGTCCTCAAGCAGGCCAGGAAGGTGTGTGGCCATTTCAGGCGTTCCTACACGGCCATGGCGCACTTTTCAGATATCCAGCGGCGAAACAACATGCCAGTGAGGCGCTTGATTTGCGAAAGCCCGACACGTTGGAATTCAACACTCCTAATGTTCGACCGCCTGCTCCAACAAGAAAAAGTCGTCAACGAGTATTTGTATGACCGGGGTGCTAGGACAGCCTCTGCGCAGCTGGGAATTTTTTTGCCACGTTACTGGACACTCATGCGCAATGCCTGTAGGCTCATGGCTCATGCGTCCTTTTGAGGAGGTGACAAACCTAGTCACTCGCACTGAAGGCAGCATCAGCGACATCATCCAATTTGTTGTGGTCACCATCCCCACCAGAAACAGCCTTCTCAGCATCACTTGCTGGACCTGCAGAAACACTGGAAGAGGAGTGTGAGGAAGAGGAGTCAGAGGAGGAATGTGGCTTTGAGGAGGAGGAATACCAACCACAGCAGGTATCCCAGGGTGCTCGTTGTCACCTATCTGGTACCTGTGGTGTTGTACATGGCTGGGAGGAAGAACAGACCTTCAGTGAGATCAGTGAGGACGAGGAATGGGACATGAGTAGCTCGGCATCCAACCTTGTGCAAATGGGGTCTTTCATGCTGTCGTGCCTGTTGAGGGACCCTTGTATAAAAAGGCTGAAAAAGAACGACCTGTACTGGGTGGCCAAGCTACTAGACCCCCGGTATAAGCAGAAAGTGCCTGAAATGTTACCAAATTATCGGAAGTCAGAAAGGATGCAGCAGTTTCAAAATAAATTGAAAAGTATGCTTTACACAGCATACAAGGGTGATGTCACAGCACAACGGGAATCTTTTTATTTATTTTTTATTTTTTTGCCACCTCAGACTTAACCTCAGCAAGAGACTTGCTCATGATTTTATTCATAATTCCGTCTCTACTTCTGGTTTTGCATCATTTGTGGTGTTTTACATATATATTTTTTTTTAATATGTTGTTTTGCTTTTATATGTCTTTCTCTTTTTTTTTTTTAATAAATGTTTTATTTTCCTTTTCCCCCTCCACCTTTAGGGGGAAACTAGAACACATAAGACAAAGATACATAAAAGTTGCCGATACAAAAAGTTGTATCGGCAAAACAGTACATCCCCACCCCCCACCCTCAATATCCCCCCCACCCCCCCTCTACCCATCCCCCCCGACCATCATCCGACTCCATCATACGAATTTATTCCCTTTATTGCAACGGCTTTCCTATTCCTCTCTCAGATTTTCTGCAAAACTCCGAGATTTTTTAAATTCTATCCATAATGCCCAAATATCCTTGTGCCCTACCTTGTCCTTATCTACACCGTATTTTAACTTCTCCCTCCTATATGTATGCTCGACGGAGTCTATCCACTCCCACATTTGCGGACTTTCCATATCCCTCCACTTTCTGGGTATTAGTCGTTTCGCTGCATCAGCAAATGGGGAATCAATAATCCCTTATATTCATTCACTGGCACCTCCCCCCCGTAAAAAAGAACTACCCATGGGTCGTCTTCTACTTCTTTTTTAGTTATAACTTTTATCAGGGTCAGGATTTTTTTCCAAAAGGTTTTTATCTTCGGGCAGTCCCACCAAAGGTGGGCCATCGTTCCCCTTAGCGCACAGCCTCTCCAACACTCCTCTGACTGCCCTTCTCGGAATTTACAGGTTTTATCTGGGGTGGCGTACCAGCCCGTCAGACATTTGAAGTTCATCTCAGCGTTTCTTACATCAACCGCCGAGGTATGAGTCATATTAAGGATTCTTCCTACAGTCGTTTTCCCCTTGGGACTCCTAGTTCTCTTTCCCATTTTTGGATATATTTTAGCGTAACCGACTCATCCGTTTTTAGCAGATATTTATATATTTTGGAAATATTTCCTTTTGAGCTTTCGGTAATACACATTTGTTCCAATATAGTGTACTCCTCTCGTGAACGTAAAGGATGCGGTAGGCACTTGACGAATGATGCTAACTGTAAGTATCTCCATTCGTCGAGCGTCATGGATTCTATCTTATGTTTTATATCGTGAAGTGTCATTATTTTACCCTTTTGTGTTATATCATTTAACTGTGTTCTATTTCTAATCCAATTTCCACCTACCTCTTTTATCCCTGGTGCAAAGTATTCATTTTCTTTTAAGTCTATAAGAGGGGAATTAAATTTTGTTTTTAATTGTTTGTGTAATCTGTCCCATATCCTCAAAGCGTTATGTGTGATTGCATGTGCTGACGTGTGTAAGGATCTATATTGTGGTGGATTCCAAATTAATCTCCCTAACTGTGCCCTAGCTAGTGTACATTCGATACTAATCCATCTTTTATCCTGGGTCTCTTTAGCCCATTCTATCACCCGAGAGAGGACCGAAGCATAATAATACATTCTGATGTCGGGTACAGCTAAACCACCCCTTTTCTTGGTCCGTTTTAAAGTTTGGGCGGAAATCCTATGTTTTTTATTATTCCAAATATAGTTCATTATTAGGGAATTAATTTTTTTTATATAGAGCGGTGGCAAATAAATTGGGACCATTTGGAATTTATATATAATTTTCGGGACTAGGACCATTTTTACCACATTTATCCTTCCAAACCACGAGATTGGTCTATTGTATATTGTTTTAATTTCTCTTTTAATTTCGTCTAGGAGGGGGATAAAATGTATTCTATAAATTTTCTTAAAAGTGTTTGCCAATTTTATACCCAGATAATTTATCTCTCTCTGCCAAGAGAAGTTATATTTCTTCTGCAGATATTGTTCTTCCGCTTTGTGGATATTAACATTCAAGATCTCCGTCTTTGTTATATTCATTTTAAAGTTTGATACCTCGCCATATTGTTTTAAAGTAGCTATTAATTTCGGAAGGGTGATTCTTGGACTGCTTATAAAGAATAAAATATTGTCGGCAAAGGCAGACAGTTTGTGCTCATCTTCTCCTACTTCTACCCCGTAAATTTCGGGGTTTTGTCGCACCATTGCCAGTAGGGGTTCTAATGAAAGGACAAATAGGAGGGGGGACAGGGGACATCCCTGCCTGGTCCCATTTCTCATCTCGAGAGGTGTAGATATGGATCCGTTGATTTTGATCCTTGCGCAGGGGTGATATAAAGCGTTTTAATCCACTTGATCATCCTCGGGCCTATTCCTATGTATTCTAAGGTTTGCATCAAGAACCCCCAGTCTACCCTATCAAACGCTTTCTCAGCGTCTACAGACAGGAGTAGACCGGGGGTCCCTCTTTCTTTAATCTGCCGGAGAAGGAGGAGTGCCCTAACCCCATTGTCCTTTCCCTCCCTTCCGGGTATAAAGCCAACCTGGTCTGGGTGGACCATGGCTGTCATTATTCCCTTCATTCGTTCGGCAAGAATTTTAGCATACAATTTGGTGTCTGCATTCAGAAGTGAGATAGGTCGGAAGCCTGAGCAAAGCGTATTATCCTTTCCCTCTTTTTTTTATGACAGTGATAGTTGCTGTTAATGCCTCTCTACTCATCTCATAATCTGCCCCCAGCCCATTGAAGTATTGGCAGAGTCTGGGCACTAGAATGGTACTAAACCTTTGTATATAGGAAGTCGTAAAGCCGTCTGGCCCAGGACTTTTCCCCTTGGGAGCATTTTTTAGCGCATCGCTAATTTCCTGCTCTGTTATGCTTTCCTCCATTTTGGCAGTCTCGTGCTCTTCTATCTTCGGCAGGTTAGCTTGCTGTAATACTTCCCTGATCTTGTCCTCTTTCTCACCTGGATCCCTAATCTTTTGTTGTACATCGTATAAGCCTTCGTTGTAGCTTCTAAAGGAGTCTGCTATTTTGTTTGTCGCATAAACAAATTCCCCGTTCCTATTCTTGATTTTTTCAATAAAGTTCCTAGTTTTCTTTTTTTTTACCATTCTAGTCAGGTTTTTACTAGGTTTAGTTCCCCAAACATATCTTTCTCTCACCGTCCTATCTATAAATTTCTTAGTTTCTTGCTCAGCAAGTGCTCTATATTCGTCTCTTATTATAGTTAATTCACGAAGTGTTTCCCTCTTTTGACCCTGTGTTTTATGTTCCTGTTCCAACCTATATATTTCTTCCCTTAGGCCTAGTACACACAAGAGGATTTATCCGCGGATACGGTCCGCCTAAATCCCCTCGCGATGACGTGTCGCGCCGTCGCCGCAATGATGACGCGGCGACGTGCGCGACGCTGTCATAAAAGGAATTCCACGCATGCGTCGAATCATTACAACGCATGCGGGGGATCCCTTCGGACGGATTGATCCGGTGAGTCTGTACAGACCACCGGATCGATCCGCGGGAGCCAATTCAAGCGGATAGATTTGTAGACATGTCTACAAATTTTTATCTGCTGGAATTGGGAAATTTCCGCGGATAAATATCCGCAGGAATGTACACACCATAGAATCTATCCGCTGAAACCGATCCGCTGAGATTTTTCAGCGGATGGATTCTATCGTGTGTACGGGGCCTTAGTGTTTTTAATTTACTCGTTCTTATTTTATTTTTCCTTGCCCCTTCTACAATAAAAAATCCCTCGTATATAGGCTTTGTGGGCGTCCCAGATACCCTCCCTATCGTTCTCGCGGAAATAAAATTCCAATTCCTTCTGTACTCTCTCGACTACCTCCTCGTCTCCCAACAGACTTTCATCCAGTCTCCATTCTGGTGGATTAGTTTTTTGTATGGATATACTTATTTTCATGGTGACAGGGGCATGGTCTGAAATGGTCGTGATCTCACAGCTTGTTTCAACCACCCTCTCCAAAAGTCTGTGGTCCATGAGGATGTAATCGATCCTCGAGTACGTCCCATGTACAGGGGAAAAAAAAGTGTAGTCACGAGTCTCGGGGTTCAAAATTCGCCATACATCCACCATTTGGTTATATGACATTTGTTTTTTCAATAACTTAAGATGCTCACTATTAGTCCCCTGTACCGGGGACGTACTATCGAGAGCCGGGCTCATGCAAAAGTTAAAGTCTCCCATCAACACTACATGTCCCACCTCATAATCTCTTAGTTTCCTAAGTATTTTACTAATTTATTTAACCGAATTCACATTGGGAGCATACACATTTGCCAGAGTAAAATCCTCCCCTCCCAGTTTAATTTTCAAAAATAAAAATCTCCCCTCGGGGTCTATCTGTCTGTCCACCAATGTGAATCGGACATCTTTTGCAAACCCTATGGCTACCCCCCGGGATCGCGATGAAATTGTGTCCCCGTAGTACCAAACAGGATATTCGGGTGAGTACAGCTTTATGTTAGACTCTAAGGTTATGTGGGTCTCTTGTAAGTAGACGATATCTGCTTTATACTGCGTTAAATCGCAGAGAATTTTATGTCTTTTGATATGAGAGTTTAATCCTCTTACGTTATATAAAGGAAACTTGAAATCTGTCATTTATAGATATATATATTTTTTTGGATTTGGAAAGAATTCTTGTGGAGTCGATCAGATGGTCCCCCGCCCTTGTCCCCCCCCCTCCCCATCCCGGCCCAATCTTGGCCTGGGAGCCGCTATTGGTTGCCTCCTCGCCTTCACCCTCGGCTCCTCTCTCGTGGTGGTGCTCAGAGCCACTCCCCTGGCTCCTCCTCCCTCCCCCCATCCCCCCCCAATTCCTTCTGTACTCTCTCGACTACCTCCTCGTCTCCCAACAGACTTTCATCCAGTCTCCATTCTGGTGGATTAGTTTTTTGTATGGATATACTTATTTTCATGGTGACAGGGGCATGGTCTGAAATCGTCGCGATCTCACAGCTTGTTTCAACCACCCTCTCCAAAAGTCTGTGGTCCATGAGGATGTAGTCGATCCTCGAGTACGTCCCATGTACAGGGGAAAAAAAAGTGTAGTCACGAGTCTCGGGGTTCAAAATTTGCCATACATCCACCATTTGGTTATATGACATTTTGTTTTTTCAATAACTTAAGATGCTCACTATTAGTCCCCTGTGCCGGGGACGTACTATCAAGAGCCGGGCTCATGCAAAAGTTAAAGTCTCCCATCAACACTACATGTCCCACCTCATAATCTCTTAGTTTCCTAAGTATTTTACTAATATATTTAACCAAATTCACATTGGGAGCATACACATTTGCCAGAGTAAAATCCTCCCCTCCCAGTTTAATTTTCAAAAAAAAAAATCTCCCCTCGGGGTCTATCTGTCTGTCCACCAAAGTGAATAAGACATCTTTTGCAAACCCTATGGCTACCCCCCGGGATCCCGATGAAATTGTGTCCCCGTAGTACCAAACAGGATATCCGGGTGAGTACAGCTTTATGTTAGACTCTAAGGTTATGTGGGTCTCTTGTAAGTAGACGATATCTGCTTTATACTGCGTTAATTCGCAGAGAATTTTATGTCTTTTGATATGAGAGTTTAATCCTCTTACGTTATATGAAAGAAACTTGAAATCTGTCATTTATAGATATATATATTTTTTTGGATTTGGAAAGAATTCTTGTGGAGTCGATCAGATGGTCCCCCGCCCTTGTCCCCCCCTCCCTCCCTCCCTCCCCCCTCCCTCCCCATCCCAGCCCAATCTTGGCCTGGGAGCCGCTATTGGTTGCCTCCTCGCCTTCACCCTCGGCTCCTCTCTCGTGGTGGTGCTCAGAGCCACTCCCCTGGCTCCTCCTCCCTCCCCCCCACCCCCCTGATCCAGCGCACCTGAACTCTAGACTACACTAAACTAATCTATTCCACCCAGTCCGGTAGCTCAGGAGCTGGTAAATCCATTTTGTAATTCATTCAGTTCTTCCGGATGCCTTAGTCGTGCAGTTTTACCCCCTTTATGCCAATGAGGCATGCAGGGAAGCCCCATTGATACTTTATGTTTTGTACCCGCATCAGCTCTAAAAGGGGTTTCAGGTGTCTTCTCCTTGCCAACGTTTCTTTGGACAGATCGGAAAATATTTGTAACTCAGTCTCTCTATATCTCAGGGGAGGTTTCCCCCTAAGCCTTCCCCAGATTTCCGCTTTGTAGACGTAGTTCCTGAATCGCACAACAACATCTCTTGGACCATATCTTTCTGTCTGTTGGGGATTCCCGACACGATGCACTCTCTCAATCTTAAGGGGCTTCGATTCTGCTGTTCTCTCTAGCAGGGGGTTAAATATTGTGTTCATGATTGCTCTAAGGTCTTCATCCTTTTCTTCGACTATTGCTTGGATTCTGAGATTCTGTCGCCTGTTGCGATTCTCCTGGTCCTCTATCCGATATGCTGTCATTCTTTGACCTTCGCTCAGAGCCTTTACTTGCTTTCTCAGGATGTTTATTTCCTGGTCCTGTTCCTCTATTCTCCTTTCTGTCTCTTCCACTCTTTCGCGGAGCCCTCCTAGGTCTATTCTTACCCTATTAATTTCTGTTCTTATGACATTTTCCATCCTCAGCAGCATCGCATTCATCTCTGCCTTTGTGGGGGGTTGTGTGTCATGGGCTTGCTCCTCAGATTTACTTTGCTCTTGCTCGCTTTCTATTGTCGTTTCTCCTTTAGAGCTCTCTGTGCTGCTTACCCCTTTTTTTGTATCATTCTTCTTTTTTTCATTCCTTTTTGCGAGTCCTGGGCTTTTAAGGCTCCCTTCTTGAGTCATATATTGCTGTATAGAGCAATTCCCCGAATTGTTGTTAGTTGGTTTTGTGGTAACGCCTCTCGTTGATCTATTCATCCTGCTTTTATTGGAGGGTCTAATTCTCTTCCCCAGTTTGAAATTATTAAGATTTAAAAATATATTTCTTATACTCTGCCTTACTCGGACCACTGCTCTAGGGCCCGAGGAAATAAATATATATATATTTTTTTTCCTCTTTTCCCCTCTCTCTCTTCCCTTCCTCTTCCTTCCTATCCCTCCCACTCGCTTCCAGTAGTCGCACCGTATCGATTATCTTATGTTCCACTCCAATTAAGGCGTTCAGCACATCTGCAACAAGATATGCTGGTCTATCTGTGGGAAGGGAACCAAAGGGAAGAAGAGACAACAAAAGGAACAAAACAAAAGGAAAGGAAAACCAAAGAGGGGATACCCCTCGCGACCATTCAGTCCCGTTTTCCTGATAAGTCCTATCCGCTTCCCAACTATTTCAAGGTTCGTTATTCTGCATTTGGTCAGAACTGTTATATCATCCTGGATCATCCTCTTATGAGGAGAGTGCCTACGGTGTATTTAAAAATGTATCCCCTGTGTTTCATCAGACCAATTCACCATATACTCGAGGGCCTACCCCGACTAGTGTTCATGTAATAAGAGAGACGTTTGTATCTAAGAGGGTCTTAGTATTCCTTCTCCCTGACCCCCTTTCATGATCACTGGGATTTTACGAACGTTTCACAGTTACATGTGAATCTTGCACCAATAATGTCCTGAAGGATTGTATGTTTGTGACCACCATTCACATATATCAATTTCTACTCCTCAATCCACCAAGACTTCAGTGCCTGCTTCACAAGTTCTACCCGAAGTCTCAGCCCAGACTCTCTTCCCTGGGCTGCGCACTACATATATCCTGAGGATTTATATATTTGTGAACACCATACACATGGGGAAATTCCAGCTCCTTGTTCAGTTGATCAGTTGAGACTTCAGTCCCAGTTTAACACACTTCTCCACATGTCACAGTCCTGAGTCAATGCCCAGAGTTACTTCCCTGAGCTTATAATCAAAGAATACATCAACATGTGTAAACCAGACCAGTCGGGGGGGGGGGGGCGGGGGAACCCCGGGGGGGGGGGGGGGGGGGGGGGGGGGGGGGGGCCCGACCCTGCTCGGCTCGACTGAGCGTCTCACCCAACCTCAGGACCCTTCCTCAGGACCACTGCTGCTGCTCCGACTTTCTCAGCTGATCTCCTCCTTCTATGTCCCGATGTTTCCTGAAGCGCAGCTGTGTGTCTGTCCAGACCCGCAAAGCTGAGGGATCGCGGAGTTCAGGTACTTCGGTCAGTCGAGTCTCGGTTGCGTCCTGGGTCTTGGGTCCCGTCTGGGTGTTGGGTCGTGCTGAGCGGGGCTGAGTCTCCGGCTCTGGTCATCGGGGTGTCAGCCTCTCACGCTGGCATTCACCGGTCCGTTGCTGGCTTCATCGGATCTCCGCCGCTCGCTACCTCGAGCCATGGAGCGCTCCGGCACCTCCCACCCTCACGCACGTCACGTCCTCATCACGTGCCCCGATCCATATGTTGATCTAATTTAGGAAGTAGGATACAAAAACATTAGATCCCAGAGCAAGCACAACGGGAATCTAACAGTGGAAGAGGTGAAAGTAATCCTCCTCCTACCATGACTACGCCGGCAAGGACAGGACGCTTTACAGACGTGTTGTTGATGGAGGATATGCAGAGCTTTTTCAGTCCTACGCATCGCCACAGCCCTTCGGGGTCCACCCTCAGAGAATGACTCGACCGACAGGTAGCAGACTACCTCGCCTTAACTGCAGATATCGACACTCTGAGGAGCGATGAACCCCTTGACTACTGGGTGTGCAGGCTTGACCTGTGGCCTGAGCTATCACAATTTGCGATAGAACTTCTGGCCTGCCCCGCTTCAAGTGTCCTTTCAGAAAGGACCTTCAGTGCAGCAGGAGGTATTGTCACTGAGAAGAGAAGTCGTCTAGGTCAAAAAAGTCTAGATTGCCTCACCTTTATTAAGATGAATGAGGCATGGATCCCGAAGGGACTGACAGTGGGCGATACATTTGACTAAAGGCCTGATGAGATGAGCTTCCTTGGGCTACAAATGGTCCACACGCTGCTGTATTTTATCTCTGCATGCCGGATGACTTGCGTGACTTATCCGCCACCAAATAGGGTTCAAGCCGCAATGTTTTAGTGCACTTTCTGCCTGGAAAACATACATTTTTCTGGCCGCTGCTACAGCAGCAGCTGCAACAATAGCTACTTTTTCAGGTATGTGTACATGCCTAATTTTTCTGGCCACTGGTGCTGCACTGTGGCTGCAAAAACAAAACAAAAAAAAAAAGGCACATACATGTGTCAATTCCCCTTCGTGATCATTACCTTGTTGTGGTGAAGGGGCTTGTGTATCACAATGAAGCAACCACCTCTATGAGTGTGTTGGCAATGGCAATGTTGGCACACCCCAGATGATAAGGTCGTTGCTTCATTGTGAACAGACCAAAAGCGATCGGCTGGATAATTTTGCATAGAAAAACATTAATTTTCTTTGTGATCATCTAAGGTGATCATTAAAGCCTACTAGGCCAACAATGGACCCACACTGCAGAATCATTGTTTTCTGGGTCACTTAACTGTCACTGAACTACCTCAGCACGACCATAGGCTTTGAAAAACCCCCATCGCCTGCAATCTCCAAATTGTTCATTGACGTCAGTGAGGACAAAGAACAGGACATGGCTTGCTTGGTATCCAACCTTGTGTAAATGGGGAGTTTGCGGTTGTGCAAATGGACTGTTTGGAGGTGTTTGCGGTGCGTTAAACGGGGAGTTTTGTCTGTCAGAGTTTGGTATGTCACTGTGAACCCTAACCCTATTACAGAGAGGGTTAGGGTTACAGATAGAGTTAGGGTTACAGATAGGGTTAGGGTTACAGTTAGGGTTAGGGTTACAGATAGGGTTAGGGTTACAGACAGGGTTAGGGTTACAGACTGTAACCCTAACCCTAACCCTATCTGTAACCCTAACCCTATCTGTAACCCTAACCCTGTCTGTAACCCTAACCTTAACCCTATCTGTTACCCTAACCCTAACCCTGTCTGTAACCCTAACCCTATCTGTAACCCTAACCTTAACCTTATCTGTAACCCTAACACTGTCTGTAACCCTAACCCTATCTGTAACCCTAACCCTATCTGTAACCCTAAACCTGTCTGTAACCCTAACCCTATCTGTTACCCTAACCCTAACCCTGTCTGTAACCCTAACCCTAACCCTAACCCTTACACTACCTGACATCATACCTGATGTTTTAAGCACGTTATTCCAAACAATTTATGAATGTTAGGTGATTTATGCCCTTTATGGATTAAAAACGGACTCTGCGACAACTACGTAATTTTCCATGGGAGTTTTGCCATGGATCCCCCTCCGGCATGCCACAGTCCAGGTGTTAGTCCCCTTGAAACAACTTTTCCATCACTATTGTGGCCAGAAAGAGTCCCTGTGGGTTTTAAAATTTGCCTGCCCATTGAAGTCTATGGCGGTTTGCCCGTTCGCGAACATTTGCGGAAGTTCGCGTTCGCCATTCGCGAACCGAAAATTTTAGGTTTGCGACATCACTAGTCCTCTCTACTTCCGTTGTCAAAATTTTCTCATAACAATCACGTAAATGCCAGTTCGCAGAAAACACCCTTTTTCTCAGTTTATGGAAGACATCCTCAACTTCCGCTTCCCATGATCTGTTCTCCGGATATCCCAGCCTTCTCTTCAGCCGGGGGACAAAGTCTGGCTCTCCACCAGGAACATCAAGCTCCGAGTTCCTTCTCTGAAGTTTGCTCCAAGATTCATTGGTCCATATACTATAACTTCTAAACTGAATCCGGTTTGTTTCAAACTTCAGATTCCCAAAAGCCTCAAAATCGCGAACTCCTTCCATGTTTCCCTTCTGAAGCCTTTAGTCAATAAGTTCTCTCGTCCTCTCCCTACCATAGCACCGGTCCCTGAGGATAATCAGGAATACGAGGTCAGTCAAGTTCTGGATTCCCGACTCTGTAGAGGCGCTCTTCAGTACCTTGTTCATTGGAAAGGCTTTGGCCCTGAAGAGAGGTCTTGGGTCCCTGCATTTGAGGTCTTTGCACCTCGTCTGTTGAAGAAGTTTCATCTGAAGTTCGCCTCTAAACCCGGACCCAGGCGGGGAAGGGGGAGGCCTCATAAGAGGGAGGGTACTGTCATGGACATGCAATAATGTCTGGCAGCCTACCTTCTCCTCATGTGTCCATTAGAGGCCTGACCCTCTTCTGGCTGCTTTTTTATCTTCTCTCCTTCCTGTATGGCCCCACCCCAGGCCATCACAGGATGTCTATATTAACTGTTGCACTGCAGGTCTGCTTTGCTGTTCAACCTTGTTGTTAGCTTAAGTTCCTGTCTTCAGTGTGCTACGTTTAACTTCCTGTGTACCGATTTTGGCTCGTCCCTGACTTCTCCTGTTTGCCTGTGACCCTGATCTTTTGCCTGTCCCTTGGTTACCCTTGTCTGCCTGTTGCCCTGACCTCGGCATACCCATCACTATCGCTTGTCCTGGTTGCTGCTTTCCCTCTCTCCCTGCAGAGCGTGACCTAGGGGATCCCAGGGGTCACGACCTGGATCCAGCTGCAGCGAAGGCCATCCTCACCACTAGAGGCTCTGGTGAACACAAAGCTGGGTCTTAGACTCCGCGCCCTGGGGAATCTTGGGCTCACGCTTCCTCTCTGTCAGGAGAATATAGTAGACCAGTACTGTGTGACTGCACAGAGGAGACCAACAATGTATGCAGTGAAGTTAAAAGGTGTTTATTAACAAATAAGTGAAGACAACCAGTGCGCAACAAATAAGCATATACAATCAGGGGAAATACCGTATTCGTAAACGAAGCCAGGCCGAGGTCATACACAGGGGAAGTCAGCAGATGGGTGAGGATGGGAACACAGCGGAGCAGGGAGCGGATGGATGGACAGGCTGTGGGGCAGGAATCCAAGGGGGAACAGGAACCAAGGTAAACAGGCAAAAGGAAGGACGGGTCCAGGATGGGGAACAGCAACAGAGTCCAGATAGCAGGGTCAGATAACAGGCTCAGGTCCGGGAGGTAGAACAATACCAGGGTGAGGAGTGATTACACACGCCGGGTATTTATAGAGGTGTGTTGATTGCATTCAGGTCACACCTGAACGCAGGAAGGGCTGTATGCTCCATACTGCCAAGAACCCCCCGCTGGTGGACACCAGTACTTCAGCCCAAGGATCAAATAATACCACCAGGGGAGAGTTCCCCCGGCAGTCCAAGACTGCCAGGAGACACCTGGTGGTGGGCCACAGTACTGCACGCTAAATACCAGGCAGTAACACCAGCGGGGGGAACCTTCCCTGACAGTACCCCCCCTCAAAGGAGCGGCCTCCGGACGCTCCAACTAGCTGTTGCTGGTGAAAGTCTGTGGTGTCAAGCCGGGCAGCGGATAAAGTCACATCAGGTTGGGCCGGAGGAAGGTCCAAGACTTTAAACCGGGAAAAGTGCAGCTCGAGCTGGGCAGCGGGTACGGACATCTCAGGCTGGGCAAAAAGTACATCAAGCTGGGAAGCAGACAGGGGCAAATCAAGCTGGGCAGCAGACTCCGGGTCATCGGGCTGGGCAGCAGGCTCTGGGTCATCAAGCTGGGCAGCAGGCTCCGGGTCATTGGGCTGGGCAGCAGGCACCGGGTCATCGAACTGGGCAGCAGACAGAGGCTCCGGGTCGTCGGGCTGGGCAGCAGGCTGCGGGTCATCGGGCTGAGCAGCAGACAGAGGCTCCGGGTCGTCGGGCTGGGCAGCAGGCTCCGGGTCATCGGGCTGGGCAGCAGACAGAGGCTCCGGGTCGTCGGGCTGGGCAGCAGGCTCCGGGTCATCGGGCTGGGCAGCAGGCTCCGGGTCATCGGGCTGGGCAGCAGACAGAGGCTCCGGGTCGTCAGGCTGGGCAGCAGGCTCTGGGTCATCGGGCTGGGCAGCAGACAGAGGCTCTGGGTTGTCGGGCTGGGCAGCAGGCTCCGGGTCGTCGAGCTGGGCAGCAGGCTCTGGGTAGTCGGGTGCTGCCCTTAAGCTGGCCCCTGGAGGGCATCCTGCCTCGTTGGAGATGTGCCTCCTCCTCTCTCCTATCAGGCACCCACGTGGAGTCAGTGACCTCATCATCCCCTTCCTCCTCATCACTGTAGAAAACTTGACAGTATGCTGCAGCTGGCGGAACATGACTGCCAGATTTCTGTCCTTCTTGGGCACCCCCTCTCTCTGGACTCACGTTACTGCCTTCCTCTAGCTGTGTACCATCATCAGAGCCTTCAAAACGCTGTGCATCCTCCTGCAGCATGTACCCAACACTGTGGTCAAAGAGTTCGGGGGACTCCTAAGGAGGACATGGTGGGCCTAGGGAAGGAGTGACTGATGTGATTGAGCAGAGGGAAGAGGCCGCATTGGCAGATGCTTTGCCAGACAAAGTACCCTGAGCCTGGGTGAGAGAGCATGAGGACGGCTTGGTCATTCACTCTACTAAGTGTTCGGCATGTTGCGGCTCAACATGGCCAGCTGCCGAAAAAAAGGACGAGCGTTTCCCACGGCCACGTGCTGATGAGGATGCACCGTGTCCACGACCAGCAGCACTGTTGCCTCTAGACGCAGAGCCTGCTTTCCCTCTTTTATCAGGTTGTGACTCTCTGCCTCTCCTTGTTGTCCTTCCAGACATACTAATGGCCTGCAGGGAGATGTAGCTGCACAAATACTGACAATACTTGCTGATCAGTCACTGCCTGTGGTATTAATATGACAACAACAACAATTGTATTCACGTGGCTTTAGGTGCACACTGTTCAGAGGACACAGTACACCAAGTGAAAATATTTGCTGATCAGCCACTGCTTGTGGTATTAATAAGAGAAAAACAACAATTGTATTCACGTGGCTTTAGGTGCACACTGTGCAGAGGACACAGTACACCAAGTGAAAATACTTGCAGATCCCTGCCCTTGGTATTAATATGAGAACACCAGCAAATGTATTGATGTACCTTTAGGTGCACACTGTGCAGAGGACACAGTACACCAAGTGAAAATACTTGCTGATTTGCCACTGCCTGTGGTATTAATATGAGAACGAAATAGCAAATCAGATCATCACAGAGTGGAGCTGTGGATATGAATTTAAGAAGAACACAGTGCCACGTCCCGATAACTCAGATTTTAAAAAACATATATGGCAAA
This sequence comes from Rana temporaria, assembly GCF_905171775.1. Taxonomy (NCBI): domain Eukaryota; kingdom Metazoa; phylum Chordata; class Amphibia; order Anura; family Ranidae; genus Rana; species Rana temporaria. The sequence goes on from NC_053491.1 coordinate 308,938,138, forward strand.
TGATGGACTTTGAAGGCGTAATAAGTTAAAAATTGAATAATTTATTGAAAAAAGAATAGAAATCATTGAAAAACATAAAAATCACAATTGAGGCCATTCCTAAGAATGCCTAAGAACACAAGAAAATTAGCATAACCCAGCACCTATAACCTGAGGGTACAATAGATAAGGGTGGAGAACTAGCAACCACGTCCTATTAGTAATTGTAACAACACCCTGAAGGGTTACAAAAGATCAGAGCTTTTTTTCTGAGAAAATAGGTGCAGGAACTCAAATACGACCCGTTCAGATTTCACAAACAGTAGAAGGGTCTTAAAGGGGCATTAAATACCAGAATTGCGTTACATACAGAGTGCAGAGTTCAGGGGGGTTACACACAGAGTGCAGAGCTGTCACTTGTAGACACAGAAACCAGACTTCTGTGTTTACAAGTGATTGTGGTGAGCAGGCACCAAAGGGTCTGAGCCAGAGGTGGTGGAACTGAGTTCCCCCAAGTTCCCCCTGAAAAAAAGCCCTGCAAAAGATGATATGTCATATGACGCGCAGCCCGACATGTTGCGCGTTGAAAAGCGCTTCTTCAGGAGCTTTAAACGAGTTCTACAAGATAATAATAATATAAATTTTACAACATATAGAGACACAACAAATAAACAAACAATAAAAGTTACTAGTCTTTGCCTTTTGCATGATAAAGCATTACTGCATGGCCCAAAACTGGTCCAATCGAAAGATGCAGACATGGTCAAAAAATATGTAGAAGGGGGAAGGGGAAGAAAAAGGGGGGGGGAGGGTGGAGGGGAAAGGGAACAGGGGAGGGGAACCAGCATAAAGGTCAGGGCCATCATAGCTACATAAGATTGATAATAGTATCAAAGATGTTTATATATATATATATATATAGTAATATGAATGACTTACATTCCAAATATATAAAAAATAAAAGCGCAGGAGGATGTGGGCAGAGAGTGTGTCCGGAACAAGATGCAGACAGGTACATAAGATATGTTCCTTTTCTCACTCTGAACAGATCCAATTCTGTGTATAGAGAAACCCTTCATTAGTGAGCTGGCCAAATATGTCCAGCCAGACAAAGGGAACCATAGCATAAAACAGAAAATGAAAAAGGATCATAATATTGGAGTCAAAACATAACATATGAATGCTCACCAAATAGACATAAACTCTGGTAGAGATCCTTGATTGGGATATTACCCAGAAGTTTAGTACTGGAAACAATGCATTCAGAAGATCTGCTTGCTAATGGACAACAATAGTAGTAGAGTTCATGGAGTGGAGATGAAAACTTCCCATTAGTAGAAAGCAGTGGCGGCGCCCTGCCCCCCCAAGTCAGTAAAAAAAAATAATAATAAAAAAAATCGATAAAAGGTCCTTATGTGCACTGTGTCCGAGCGCCGGGCACAGTGCCGTATGAGTAGTGCCACGTCTGTGCAATCACGAGATTGCAGACGTGACGCTACATTGGCAGCAAAAAAATGCCTTTGTGGCGGAGCCCAGCGCGCCACAGATTCCTGCGCGATGGACTTGGACTTGTGGCCGGGCGGGTGCACAGCACCCAGTATATTTATGTGCCTGTGCCGACTTCAGGAAGTGACGTTGGCACTCTGCAGCCCAGCGGGACGCACCTCCGTGAGCCGGGCATGAAGGTAAAGCAGCCATACATTCCCCTCCGCAGCAGAGCAGCCTTATACATTCCCCTCAGCAGCAGAGCAGTGTAACCCCCCCTAATGTTCAGCAAAGCTGGCGGCCGCCCCCCGTTATTAAACGTCTTAATTGTATTTCCAACGAAAATAGCGGCCGGCACACCCCCCTACCTTTTTTTTTAAGGTTTAGCGAAAATAGCGGCCGGCACCCGTCCGTTTATTAAACTTCTTAATTCTATATAGCGGCCGCTTATTAACTTTATTTTTTTTAAGGTTTAGCGAAAATAGCGGACGGAACCCCCCCCCCCCCCCCTCGACTTCTTTACTTTTTTTTTTATGTCCAGCTACAAACGGCCCCCATAATCCCCACACCCCCACACTTCTTAACTTTTTTTTTATTACATGTTCACCTATAACTTCCTGGGGAAGACACATGGCCAGGTGATATCAGTGTGGGGGAAATGCTGAGTGTTTGTAGAAGATGATCAGTCATAGAAGATCACATTGTAGGAGAGCAGAGAGAATGTATATCATTCCAGAGACATAAATTGCAGTGTAATATATCAGTATAATGAGAGATGTCAGTACGGGAACATGAATTTAGTGTATTTTATCAGTATAATGAGAGATGTCAGTACAGGAACATGAATTTAGTGTATTTTATCAGTATAATCAGAGATGTCAGTACAGGGACATGAATTGCAGTGTATTAGTATGAGAGATGTCAGTACAGGGACATGCAGTGTATTATATCAGTATGAGAGATGTCAGTACAGGGACATGAATTGCAGTGTATTACATCCATATGTGAGATATCCCCCCAATGCAATTATTTCCGCAGCCTCTGTAAATCTTGTGCAGTCAGTATGTCCGCAGTCTCTGGTAATCTCGTGCAGTCAGTATGTCCTGCAGTCTCTGGTAATTTCGTGCAGTATGTCCGCAGTCTCTGGTAGTTTCGTGCAGTATGTCCGCAGTCTCTGGTAGTTTCGTGCAGTATTTCCACAGTCTCTGGTAATTTCGTTCAGTATGTCCGCAGTCTCTGGTAATTTTGTGCAGTATGTCCGCAGTCTCTGGTAATTTTGTGCAGTATGTCCGCAGTCTCTGGTAATTTTGTGCAGTATGTCTGCAGTCTCTGGTAATTTCGTGCAGTATGTCCGCAGTCTCTGGTAGTTTCGTGCAGTATGTCCGCAGTCTCTGGTAGTTTCGTGCAGTATGTCCGTAGTCTCTGGTAATTTCATGCAGTATGTCTGCAGTCTCTGGTAATTGCGTGCAGTATGTCGGCAGTCTCTGGTAATTTCGTGCAGTATGTCCACAGTCTCTGGTAATTTCCTGCAGTATGTCCGCAGTCTCTGATAATCTTGTGCAGTATGTCCGCAGTCTCTGATAATCTTGTGCAGTATGTCCGCAGTCTCTGGTAATTTTGTGCAGTATGTCCGCAGTCTCTGGTAATTTCGTGCAGTATGTCCACAGTCTCTGGTAATTTCGTGCAGTATGTCCACAGTCTCTGGTAATTTCCTGCAGTATGTCCACAGTCTCTGGTAATTTCCTGCAGTATGTCTGCAGTCTCTGATAATCTTGTGCAGTATGTCCGCAGTCTCTGGTAATCTCGTGCAGTATGTCCGCAGTCTCTGGTAATCTCGTGCAGTATGTCCGCAGTCTCTGATAATCTCATGCCCATTTAGAGTCCTTAATTACTAACAGTGTAATTTTTTAGTTTGTTTGCGCCGATCTGTAAGGCTGCGCTATACACCATGATTTGTGATGCTGGGGCTGGATACTCTGTCCTGTGATGCTGAGCTGTATACTCCTGACACTATGGGGCTGATTTACTATTATCAATGCGCTGCGCCGGTTCATGGCTTAATTAGTGCGCCGGATGAATCCTTAATTAGGCGCATGAACCGGGCGTAGCAGGCGGCGCAATGCAATTAATATGTAAAGCCGCCGCCAAACTCCCTTTAGAAGTCTATGGGAGAAATCAAAAGTGTTAATTTTAAAGGTTAAAATGCTGTTTTTGTCCTAAAAAGTGTTTGGGGACCTGAGTCCGGCCCCAGGGGACATGTATCAATGCTTTTTATATTTTTTAAAACGGACGTTTTTTCGGGAGCAGTGAATTTAATAATGCTTAAAGTGAAACAATAAAAGTGAAATATTCCTTTAAATTTCGTACCTGGGGGGGGGGGCAAGTCAGCATGTGAAAAAGTGCATGTTTCCCGTGGTTGGAACTGTCCCTGCACAAAATGACATTCTGAAATAAAAAATTTAATTTAAAATTCACTCGCGGCAATAATGAATTGTCAGCTCTCGGCAATTCTAAGAGGATTCATTCATTAAAAAAAAAAAAAATTACATACCAGGCCCTTCAGGTCTGGTATGGATTTTAAGGGGAACTCCACCCCAAATAAAAAAATAATGGCATGGAGTTCCCCCAAAAATCAACACCAGACCCTTATCCGAGCACGTTAACCTGGCCGGCCACAGAAAAGAGGGGGGGACAGAGTGCAGCCCCCCTCTCCTGAACCGTACCAGGCCACATGCCCTCAACATGGGGAGGATGTCCTCGTGTTGATGGGGACAAGGGCCTCATCCCCACAACCCTTGCCCGGTGGTTGTGGGGGTCTGCGGGCAGGGGGCTTATCGAAATCTGGAAGACCCCTTTAACAAAGTGGACCCCCAGATCCAGGCCCCCCCCTGTGTGAAATGGTAATGGGGTACATTGTACCTCTACCATTTCACCCAAAAAAGTGTCACAGATGTAAAAAATAACAATAGCCGGTTTTTGACAATTCCTTTATTAATATCTTCTTTCCACGCTTCTTCTTCTTTTCTTCTTTCATTCGGGTTTCTTCCTCCATCTTCCTCTGCTTCTTTCTTGGGTCTTCTCATCCGCATCTTGACCAGCAAATTCTTCCATCTTCTTCTCCTTCCGTCGGCCTTCTCGTCCTGCATCTTCCTCTTCCCCGAACGCTGCGCTTGAAATTGAATTCCCCGCCGTGTGACGCTCCTGGGACCCCGCCCCCCTCTGACGCCACATGTAAACTCATAAGAAAGTCCCCGTGTGGTACATGTGCGTCAGAGGGGGGCGGGGTCACAGGAGTGTCACACGGCGGGGAATTCAATTTCAAGCGCAGCGTCCGGGGAAGAAGCCGCGCAACATGCGGACGAGCTTCCATTTGAAGTTCCCGCTGTGTGACGCTCCTGTGACTCCGCCCCCCTCTGACGCACATATACCACACGCAGACTTTCTTATGAGTTTACTCGTGGCGTCAGAGGGGGGCGGGGTCACATGAGCGTCACACGGCGGGGAATTCAATTTCAATCGCAGCGTCCGGGGAAGAAGAAGATGCGGGACAAAAAGGCAGATGGAAGGAGAAGAAAATGGAAGAATACGCCGGTCAAGATGCGGACCAGAAGACCCAAGACAGAAACAGAGGAAGATGGAGGAAGAAACCCGAATGAAAGAAGAAAAGAAGAAGAAGGAAGAAGAAGAAGGGCGGAAACAAGATATTAATAAAGGAATTGTCAAAAACCGGCTATTGTCATTTTTAACATTTTTGACACTTTTTTTGGGTGAAATGGTAGAGGTACAATGTACCCCATTACCATTTCACACAGGGGGGGCGGGATCTGGGGGTCCCCATTGTTAAAGGGGTCTTCCAGATTTCGATAAGCCCCCTGCCCGCAGACCCCCACAACCACCGGCCAGGGTCGTGGGGATGAGGCCCTTGTCCCCATCAACATGGGGACATCCTCCCCATGTTGAGGGCATGTGGCCTGGTATGGTTAAGGAGAGGGGGGGCCGCACTCTGTCCCCCCCTCTTTTCTGCGGCCGGCCAGGTTAACGTGCTCGGATAAGGGTCTGGTGTGGATTTTTGGGGGAACTCCACGACATTTTTTTTAAAATTTGGGGTGGAGTTCCCCTTAAAATCCATACCAGACCTGAAGGGCCTGGTATTGATATTTTGGGGGAACCCCATGTCATTTTTTTTTTGACGGCGGGGTACCCCTTAATATCCATACCGGACCTGAAGGGCCTGGTAATTGAATTTGGGGGACCCCCACGTTTTTTTTATGAGCAATGACTGTATTCTTTATAGCCATGATTACTTTTAAATTACTATTTTGTTCCTGGAAAATTACTCAGGACCCCCAAACATTATATATATATATATATATATATTATTAGCAGACACCCTAGGGAATAAAGTGGCGGTCATTATTTTATTTTTTATTTCCAACAGTATTTGCGCAATAATTTTTCAAACGCCTTTTTTTTTTTGCCAAAAAAAATACTGTTTCTTGAATTACAAAATAACAAAGCTGTAAAGTTATCCCAAATTTTAGGGATAATGTGAAAGACGATGTTACACAGAGTAAATAGATACCTAACTTGTCACGCTTTAATATTGCACACTTATGGAATGGCGGCAAACTTCGGGACTTAAAAATCTCCATAGGCGACGCTTGAATTTTTTTTTCAGGTTACCAGTTTTAGAGTTACAGAGGAGGTCTAGTGCTAAAATGATTGCTCTCGCTCTAACGCACGCGTCAATACCTCACATGTGTGGTTTGAACGGCGTTTACATATGTGGGCGGGACTTACATGTGTGTTCGCTTCTGAGTGCGAGCTACTAGGGACAGGGGCGTTTTAATTTTTTCATTTTTTTGGTTCTTTTTTTTAACGTAATATTTTTCTTTTTGCACTTTTTTGTCCCTTTTTTTGTATAACTTTTATTCCTATTACAAGGAATGTAAACATCCCTTGTAATAGGACTAGTGTGGTCCTCTTTATGGAGAGAGGCAGGGTCAATAAGACCCCACATCTGTCCTCCAGGCTGGAAAGCATGAGATCGGAAAAAAAACACTGATCTCATGCTCTCAGCAGCAATCATGTTCGTTCAGCACAGTGGTGTAGTGGATAGCACTTTCACCTAGCAGCAAAAAGGGTCGCTGGTTCGAATCCCGCCCGTGACACCATCTGCCTGGAGTTTGCATGTTCTTCCTGTGCCTGCGTGGGTTTCCTCCCACAATCTAAAAACCTGCTGTAAATCGGATCCTGTCTAAATAAGCCCTAATATGCAGTAGTATATTTAGGTTTTGTGCTGCCCTAGGCCTGACTAAACTTTTGCACCTCCTAATAGAAAAATTACCCACCCTTCCTGTCATGGCCACACCCTGTTTTTTTATGACCCACCCAGAAATTTTCAGGGGACACACACACACTAGTTCTGGCGGGGAGGGGGGGGCACTGGATTCCCTTAATTTGCATAGTTTTTCTCTCACTTCCTGTTTGGCTATGGGGCAGGAAGTGAAGACAAATCTCCCCAATTGGACAGGGATGGTACAAAATAAACTGACATGGCCTATAACCCTCCCTCCCTCACTCTATCCAAAATGAAAGAAAAAAGTGTTGATTATAGTTCTACTTTAAGCACAAATTTCTGATAATTTTATTAAGAGGACTAAGAAAATATAACCATGCCAATAGGCCAGGATACAGCGTTGCTAATATGTATGAATGTGTGTTAGGGACCCCCACAAACACCACCCAAAGTTAACTAAAAAAATACTTAATTTGCAAATAAGTATAATCTGCAAATTTTTTGGGGATGTCTGCACCCCTGATAGGGTGAAGACACCTCACAAATGTTGTCACTTTCTACTTCAAATTCATTCACTTCCTGTCACATAGCCAAACAGGAAGTGAGGGTAAAACCTTACTAATATCTTTTCTTGGGGACGCACAGATCAATCTAAATAGTTTCCCATTATGTAAATTGCACTCTAGCATTTTGCTGTGTACACCCCAAATTATTAGGGATCTTGGACTTTGGGGTCCAGTTACTAAAGGCAAATCCACTTTGCACTACAAGTGGACAAGCAAGGAAGAAAAGAACAAACAAAAAAAAAACTTTGCTTCTACAGGATTGGATGTTAAAACCATCAGTGCTTCCCCTCTGATTTTCAGCGACTACGCTTCTACTACAGAGTGGCTTTGCCTTTACTAAACCCCAAACTAACTAATCATTTGGGGTGTACACAGCAGTGCAATTTACTTAATGGGGACACTAGTTAGATTGACCTGTGTGTCCACAAGAAAAGACATTGGTAGGGTTTTAACATCACTTCCTGTTCAGCTGTGTGACAGGAAGTGAAGCCAATTTTAAGAAAAGGGACACAAAGCCCAACCCAAGAAACACAAGCAGGGGTTCTGACACTCACTTAGGTTCCCTCAAACACCCACAATTTGAATAGGATTGCCCTGCGCTAGATTTAAGCACAGTGCTGTAAATCAGCACTTCAAGCCTGTCCGCCAATACACCCCCCCCAACAGGCCATGTTTGCAGGTTTTCCTTCATCTTGCACATGTGCTTTAACTGCTTGCCGACCTGCCGCCGTCATTCTACGGCGGCAGGTTGGCTCTCCTGCGCGAGAGCCCGTAGCTCTACGTCGGCTCTCTCGCAGGCTACCAGGGGCGCGCTGGCCCCGACTCCCGTGCGTGTGCCCGGCAGGCGCGATCGCCGCCGGGCACACGCGATCGCTCGTTACAGAGCGGGGACCGGGAGCTGTGTGTGTAAACACACAGCTCCCGGTCCTCTCAGGGGGGGGAAATGCTAATCCTCTGTTCATACAATGTATGAACAGAAGATCAGTGATTTCCCCTAGTGATGCCACCCCCCCACAGTAAGAACACACCCAGGGACATACTTAACCCCTTCCCCGCCCCCTAGTGTTAACCCCTTCACTGCCAGAGGCATTTTTATCGTAATCCAATGCATTTTTATAGCACTGATCTCTATAAAAAAGGCCAATGGTCCCAAAAAAGTGTCTGAAGTGTCCGCCATAATGTCGCAGTACCGAAAAAAATCGCTGATCGCCGCCATTACTAGTAAAAAAAAAATATTAATAAAAATGCCATAAAATTACCTCCTATTTTGTAAACGCTATAACTTTTGCGCAAACCAATCAATAAACGCTTATTGCGATTTTTTTAATGAAAAATATGTAGAAGAATACGTATCGGCCTAAACTGAGGGAAAAAATAGTTTTTTTATATATTTTTGGGGGATATTTATTACAGCAAAAAGTAAAAAATATAATTTTTTTTCAAAATTGTCGCTCTATTTTTGTTTATAGTGCAAAAACTAAAAACTGCAGAGGTGATCAAATACCACCAAAAGAAAGCTCTATTTGTTGGAAAAAAAGGAGGCCAATTTTGTTTAAGAGCCACGTCGCACGACCGCGCAATAGTCAGTTAAAGTGACGCAGTGCCGAATCGCAAAAAGTACTGGTAGTGGTTAAAAAACAGTCTGGACAGCATTTCTTGATAAGATAAATCCACAAAACATGTCCTGTCGGGGGTACTTGAGGACTGAGGCTGAGGCCCACTGCAGTAAAAAGGAAACAATACTTTTTTTTTTTTTTACAATACTTTTTTTATTGTTGTTTGCATACAAAAAGATACAAAAGATATTACATCATCGTGCATAATATAAAAAATACACAACCATACATTTTTCCCCATTTTCCCCCTATCTTGTCCTCACCTCTTTCTTTGTACCATTTTAAATAAATGAAAGATCTCTTTATTCTAAACTGTCATACCTCGCCTCCCCACCCCACACACCCTCACCCTCCCACCCACCCTCCCATCACACCGTGAGCCAATTTTGGAAATCAATATACTTTAAGTGAATCTTCCCCATGGAGGAATGCCCGATAGCGGGTTAAGATATTTATTGAATTTGGATGACGACAGTCCTCTTTTTATATAGAGCATCCTGTTTCATCTAGCCAGGGTTTCCACATCCTCACAAACTTTCTATAATTGCCCTGCCTAGTGAGTGTCACTCTCTCACTCCAAATCATTGTGTTAATGGTTTCAACCCAAGACTTAGCAGTGGGTGGTATCTGGGCCTGCCACCTCAAGGCAATTAACTTCCTGCTTGGAAGAGGCATCTCAGCACCACTTCAAGGGAGCTGGCTGGCACTCTGTTTTCCTCTATGCTGCCTAATAAGCATATCTTAGACTCAGCTTCAAGCTTAGTTTTAAAAGTTGTATTTATTTTGGCAACCACCTCCTCCCAGTATCTAAATAGCTTAGGACATTTCCACAACATGTGGATAAGATTGCCTGTCGCTCTGCACCTTGGGCATTCGTCAGTACTTCTCCACCCAAGATTGAACATTCTCCTGGGGGTATAGTATACTCTATGCAAGAGGAACAAGTGTGATACCTTCTGAGATGGGGAGATCGAAACCAAAACCCCCCTACTCAAGATCGCACTCCATTGTTCTGTGGTCATTTGACCTAAGTCTTTCTCCCATCCTGTCCTGCTCTTAGTAAGGCCTGCCCTACTTATGGTTTTAGCTCCTATTCTTGAGTACAACTCGGATATCAGTCCTTTAGTTGTTTTTGAAGAGGTTATTTTCAGGAGGGTGGAAGCTGGGGACCATACGATGGGTTGTAGCCCAAACTGAGCTTGGATGGCGTGTCGGATCTGGAGATATCTGTAAAATGTTTTATTTGTTATGTTGAATTCCTGTCGCAAGTCTGCGAAGGATTTCATCTGTTCTTCATTGTACAATTGGTTTTAACGGGTTATCCCGTGTCTCTCCCATTCTTTACATCTCTCAATGTTCTTTAATTCTTTTAAGTTTTGATTGCACCAGAGAGGGGTAAAAATTGTTATTCCCTTATAGCCCATCAATACTTTTGTTGTTTGCCACACTTTAAGGCTAAGTTTTATAGTTGGACATTTATGGACAAACGAGCCCACCTCAAGTGCCTCCACTATTGTCCTATGTGGTGCCCCAGTTAGCATCAATCTACCGGAATTACCCCCTCCCTCCAGTCCGCAGTTCGCAAGATGTTGTAACTGCGAGGCCAGAAAGTATGTTTTCGGGTGTGGGACTGCCATTCCCCCCTCTTTAGCTGGTAACTGCATGGTCTGGAGACAAATCCTGGCTTGTCCCTTTTTCCAGATTAACTCTCTGAAGAGGGATTCTATCCTTTTGAACCATTTTTGATCTATCCAAACTGGGGAGTTCTGGAGGATATAGAGTAACTGGGGCAACCATAGCATCTTGATTAAATTACATCGCCCCGCTATGGATAATGGTAGTCTACACCAGGCGTCTCTTTTATGTTCCCATTTGGATAAAAGAGGGATTAAGTTATTTTGGACAAAGTTATTAATGTCCCTCGTGATCCAAATCCCGAGATATTTCAACATAACTACTACTTTTAACTGAGGGATTCCAGGAGGTATCTGGGCGCCAAGGGGATCAATTGGCAATAGTGCTGACTTTTCCCAGTTAATGACCAACCCAGAGCATAGCCCAAACTCGCCCACTGTTTTGATCACATTTTTTAACGAGGTTTCAACGTCTCCCAGAAAGAAGAGGACATCGTCCGCAAACAGTGCAATCTTGTCCTCTATAGTCTGTCTGCGGAACCCCTGTATATCTTTAGTATTTCTAATTTTGATAGCTAGTGGTTCCATCGCCAGAGCAAACAAAAGGGGGGAAAGGGGACAGCTCTGACGCGTTCCTCTCTCTAGTTGAAAAATTTCTGAAAATTCATTATTAATTTTAATTTTTGCTTTTGGTTGATTGTATAACAACTTCACCCAACTCATAAACCTGGGGCCAAACCCAAATTTCTCTAGGGCCTTCCATAGGTAGTCCCATTCCAGGCTGTCAAAAGCCTTGGCAGCATCCAGGGCTAAAACGGCTCTGGAGCCCACTCCCTCTGTTGGAATTTGCATATTCAGGAACACTCTCCTGATGTTGGTACTGGTTGACCTATTGGGGATGAAGCCAGATTGGTCAGGATGTATAAGCGCATGGATATACCGGTTAAGACGAGTTGCTAACACTTTGGCCAAGATCTTGGCGTCAGTACATAGAAGCGAGATAGGACTATACGATGAAGCCTCAGTTGGATCCTTATGTAAGACAATAATAGTGGCTTCTGTCATGGAGGTGGGAAGTGTTCCGTGAGTCAATGCCCAATTTAATGTCTTTAGGAGTTCTGGTAGCAGGGTATCCCCATACCTTTTATAGATCTCTAAGGGCATCCCATCTGGGCCTGGTGACTTTTGAATTGACATCTCCGCCACTGCCTGTTTTAATTCTCCTAGGGTGATTGGCGCCTCCATGTCGATATTATCTTCCTCCGAGAGGGTCGGGGCGGACAATCCCTGGAAAAAAATTTCCGGTCCTTCAGTCCCCTCCCTTCTCTTGGAGCTATAAAGAGATACAAAAAATTCTCTAAAAGTATTTAATATCACGGTTTTATCGGAGGAAATTTCGCCGCTTAATAACTTAACTGTTGTAACAGTGGAGGGGGGGGAATTGGTTCTAATAATCAGAGATAGTAGACGCCCCACTCGCTCTCCCTCTCCAAACTGGTTCTGTTTCTGGAATATTCATTTTCCCTTGGTTCTTTTTAATATAGTCATTTTGTATATTTGTTGTTTTTCTAACCACTCTTTTAAACTGTGAGAGGGTGGGGCTTCAATGTATCTCTTCTCTGCCTGTAGCAACTGATTCCTTGTCTCACTCTCTCCCTCCCTGTTCTTCCTCTTAATCCCTGCTATCTTTTGGATCAGGAGGCCTCGGAGGTAGGCTTTTAGGGAGTCCCATACCACCCCCACTGGTGCAGTTCCCTCATTTATCTGTAAGAATTCTTTATGAGCCGACGTCACCATACTGTGTTCACTCATTAGTTCGAGCCAGTGAGGGCTAATTTTCCATTCTCTTGGGTACCATTTGCCCCTAGTTTTTATTTTCAGCTCGATCGGTGAGTGATCAGAGACTCCTCTTGGGCCATATTCTATATTTGTTACTAATGTTGCTGCCTCCTCGTTGCCCAACGCCATGTCTATTCTGGATAAAGTGTGGTGAGTCTTCGAGAAACAGGAGTATTGACGTTCCTGTGGATAGCGCGTACGCCACATATCACATAACCCCACTTCATCCAAAAGTAGCGCTAAGCGGTCCTCTCCTTTTGTTTTAGGTCTATTTCCTGGCGGGAATCTATCCTGGGTCCTATCTAAGACTTTGTTAAAATCGCCTATAATAACTATCGGTATTCCTGGTTTGTCCAATGTAAACTCAATCAATTTATGTAAAACTTCAAATTTAAATGGGGGGGGAATATAAACGCTGGCTATCACAAATAGCTTATTTTCAATTAAGCAAAGTAAAAATATAAACCTTCCCTGATCATCTATTCTGCTCTCTCTACAGGAGAATACCAATCCTTTCCCCACCAGTATACTCACACCCCTGGAGTAGGATGAGTGATACGAGTGGTATGTGGCCTGGAATTTTGGGCCACACAACTTTGTAGATGTGCTTGCAGTTAAGTGTGTCTCCTGTAGACAGAGCAGACCGGCATCTCCCCCCCCCCAACATATCCAAGATAGTTGCTCTTTTGATTGGGTCTCTCAAAAAGGAAACAATACTTACCGCTCTGTATTTCCTTTCCTGGTGATTAAACATGGCAGCAAACATTTCATGCATGCACACCAGGAAAGGAGCTTTGAGACAAATTACAACTCATTGGTTAGGCCAACCCTATTTCAGCTGTAGCTGTCAAAATCTGTAGCATTAAAAAGTAACAAAAAACAAACTTCAAAATTTGAAAGTAATTTTATTGGTCAACAAAACAAGGAAAGCAAAAAATAAATAAAACACAAAAATAAATAAATAAATAAATAAATAAATAAATAAATAAATAAATATAAAAAATAAAAATAAACATAGGTTCGTTTGAGACAGTAAACAGCATATGGTTTATGCTTTGGAAATAACAGGATAGACCCGCAGACACAGGTTTGAAACATTAGTCACAACATCTTGAGAAATATTTAGCAAAATAATGCAGCACAAATACATCAAAGTGAACACTGTTAAAAAAACATACATTGCCAACAAAAAAAACCTTGATCAAAAACATACCTGTTTAGCAAAGACATGCATGCCAGCCAGCCAGCCAGCCAACCAGCCAGCCAGCCAACCAGCCAGCCAGCCAGCCAGCCAGCCAGCCAGCCAGCCACACACACTGCCCTCTTCTCAGGGCAGCTAGCATATGCTCTAGACACGCTTTATATAACATAGGCTTGTGTGTGTTAATGATGCAATTGAAAACACATGGACAAAGTTCAGTCTCTACAATGGGTGAACTTGTTAGTGGGTCCACCTGTTAACATAAACAAAGCTGCAATCGCGGCTGAAAGCATGAGATCTCTGTTGTGTTTTGTTTTTCGATCGCATGCTTTCCAGCCTGAAGGACAGATGTGAGGTCTTATTGAATTATTCCGTAAAAAAAAAAATAATAATAATTAAAACGCCCCTGTCCCTAGTAGCTCGCACTCAGAAGCGCACACGCATGTAAATCCCGCCCACATATGTAAACGCTGTTCAAACCACACATGTGAGGTATTGACGCGTGCGTTAGAGCGAGAGCAATACTTTTAGCACTAGACCTTCTCTGTAACTCTAAACTGGTAACCTGTAAAAAAAACAAGCGTCGCCTATGGAGATTTTGAAGTCCAGAAGTTTGGCGCCATTCCATGAGTGTGTGCAATATTAAAGCGTGACAAGTTAGGTATCTATTTACTCGGTGTAACATCATCTTTCACATTATCAACAAAAAATTTACTAACTTTACTGTTTTGTTATTTTTTAACCACTTGAGCCCCGGACCATATTGCTGGTCAATGACCGGGACAGTTTTTGCGAATCTGCTCTGCGTCATTTTAACTCACAATTGTGCAGCCGTGCGACGTGGCTCCCAAAAAAAATTGGCGTCCCTTTTTTCCCACAAATAGAGCTTTCTTTTGGTGGTATTTGATCACCTCTGCGGTTTTTATTTTTTGCGCTATAAACAAAAATAGAGCGTCAATTTAAAAAAAAAAAGAATATTTTTTACTTTTTGCTATAATAAATATCCCCAAAAAGATATAAAAAAAACAATTTTTTTCCTCAGTTTAGGCCGATACGTATTCTTCTACATATTCTTGGTTCAAAAAAATCGCAATAAGCGTTTATTGATTGGTTTGCGCAAAAGTTATAGCGTCTACAAAATAGGGGTTAGTTTTATGGCATTTTTATTAATATTTTTTTTTTACTAGTAATGGCGGCGATCAGCGATTTTTATCGGTACTGCGTCATTATGGCGGACACATCGGACACTTTTGACACATTTTTGGAACCATTGGCATTTTTATAGCGACCAATGCTATAAAAGTGCATTGCTTACTCTAAAAATGTCACTGGCAGGGAAGGGGTTAACACTAGGGGCGAGGGAGGGGTTAATTATGTTCCCTGGGTGTGTTCTAACTGAAGGGGTTGGGACTGACTACGGGAAATGACAGATCGCTGTTAATACATTGTATGAACAGACGATCAGGCATTTGTCCCCCTGACAGGACCGGGAGCTGTGTGTTTACACACACAACTCCCGGTTCTCGCTCTGTGATGAGCGATCGCGGGTGCACGGCAATGATCGCGCCTGCCGGGCATCCGCGTCGGGACCAGGGGCGAGCGGGGGAGGGGAACTCCACAAAGAATAAAAACGGCGTGGGTTCCCCTCTGGGGGCACATTAACCACTTAACGACCGCCGCATGTACATATACGTCCACAGAATGGCACGTACAGGCAGATGGACGTGCCCGTACGTCCCTGCCTAGATGTGGGTCGGGGGTCCGATTGGGACCCCCCCGGTACATACGGCGGTCGTTAATCGTGTGGGAGCGATCCGGGATGAGGGGGCAGCTATTCGTTTCTAGCCACCCCCTCACGATCGCTCCCAGCGAATCAGCTTCCTCCTCTGCCTGAACTGTAAACACAGGCAAGGAGGAAGTGATGTTATCTCTCCTCTGGCGCTCTTTTCGTCCGGACCCAGAGGAGAGAAGACATTAGTACAGTGAGTTGCACCTAACAGCACACTAACACAGTACACACAGGCACATAACCCCCTCAGATCACCCCCCGACCATCCCCCCCCCCAGCCCCCTGTCAAAGTGTCACTGATTGCAGTCAAAAAACAATAAACAATAAAATCAAGCGCTCACCAAAATGAGATGTGAAGGATAAAAATATACGCATAAGAATGGGGGGAGGGGGTTCATATGACAGCTGAGAAAATGAAAAAATGGATATAGGGAGTGGGGAAGAAGTCAATTTCAGCTGTCTATGAAGGAATTGTGATAAAAGTATATATAATTAAAAATGTGATGTAAAAATTATTATTGTAATACAAGTTCAGTCCATAGGAAGTTCATGGAGCAGTAGCACAAAATAATATGTATATATTCTATATACTCTTGCTTGGAGGGCTGCCAAGAAGAAGCAATTCTGAAACAACAACAAAAGAACAAAAAGCGGCGCCCTCTAAGCGTAGTATAAAGTTTAATAGAAAACACAAACAACAATAATTATTATGAGGGGTTACTCACAAGACAGCAGGGGGTACAGGCAATAAAGATACTGGTGTCATCTGTGGCTGACGTCCGGAGTACATGAACTCTGCTATGTTGGTCTTATCTCAGGCTTCAGGCAATCAGTGTGATGGATTATCCACAGGGTGGGGGCTGGGTGCGGCGTCTCTGAATGTCCCTGGATGGTAACACAGCGCTGGTGAGAAGGGAGACACAGGAACGTCGTGTTCGGCGTGGTGGAACGCAGCCGTGGAGCGCAAGCAGCAGAGCGTCACTATCGGTTTCAGTCACAGGGCGGTGCACGCGTTCGAGGCATGCGTGCCTCTTCGTCAGGCTCTATGGGGGCCATCTTGGATGAGGTGGAAATGAAATCTCGCGCCAATATATAAGTGAAATAAATTAAATTAACAATATATAGATAGCCAAGCTGCTCTCTGTGAAATTACATGAATGCAATTTTGGACAGTGGAGTGAAATTTAGAGGCGCTAGCTGATAGTGTGTGTACACTAAATAAATAATAATAAAAAAAAAAAAAAAATGTATGCATCAATAATTAAATATAAATGAGTGAATGTAACAATAAACATGTGAGTAAATAGTGACCATATATAACAAATATAAACCACAATAGTTACTATAGGTCAAAATATGGTAGTGCACAATAAAAAATGGAAAATGACAATTGTGCCAAAACTAAAAATAGAGTCCATATATATAAATGATGAATCTTCAAAACCATAGACAGAAGATCTTCCACCTTCACCAAGATAAAGAAAGACCACCAAAAGTGCTCATGGATGGCACCTTACCGCAAATAATGGACCACTTTAATTAAAAAGAGGTCAATCAGGCAGATAAAGATAATATTCCAGACCCAGATCTCTCAGTCTCACAGTCTTGATAGAGCAACACTCCACGCCACATGGGATAATTAAAGCAAAAGAGAGAAAGTCGCCATAGAATAATATTGTTTTTATTGGGTAAAACAGAGAAAAAAACGCCAAGTGGCCTCTTACTTGATGGGGTGCCTAGCCCCGACACTGAGGTTGAGAGCGTGGATATTATGGGGAGAATAGATGGAGTCCCGTGGCCGGCATTAGAACCGTGCAAAGCCGCACTAACGCTGTTGGCGTGCGTTCCACCCTCCAGGATGAGAGAGCCAGCGGGACCAGGAAGTGGGTGGGTCGAGCGTGACCTGTAAGCCTCGACGTACGTTTCGCGATGATGTCACGTCGTCAGGAAGCATACAGCATCGCGCTCTGGGTCTGTCTTAAAGGCCCATCAATCAACTAAAGTGGGAGGGGATCAGAGGGGCGGCAACACTCAGTCCCGGATCAAGTGACTGGACATTATACAAATGAATGCATCTGGGCCAGCAAACAAAATATCAACAATAAAATAATAAAACAATATTAACAATGATTATCGCAATATATGTATGTAAAATAGGATAGCCATTGGACATATACTAGAAAAACACAAGAATGCAGTTTGAGCACCTATAATAGTAATCAGTTTTGTCTCATTAACAATGAACATATCCCATGTATAAACCCATGACATATATAGATTATAAAAATAACAATATATTGCCAATCTAATCCAATAAAGATCTAGAATTAAAAATATGTTAAATATAAACAATAATATTAAATTATTTAAAATATTTAAAATTTGTCCCTAATCAGAGGGTATATTTAAATTCATCATATAAGGAATTTATTAAAATTTATTTTCTGGTTTTATTATGCGTCAAAAATCGCAATATTAAATGGATATTAACTGTATAATCAGAAAAAATTCTATTCATTGGTTAAAAAACAGTTTAGGTCCAACTCGATATTTAAACCCAAAGGGCGCATAGTGCGCAATCGATGCAGCCACTGGGTCTCATTTTGGGAGACCTTCTTGGTCATATCTGTACCCCGCCAGTGACCAGAAATCTTATCGATGCCATAAAAAGTCATTTTACTTGGGTCTCTATTATGGCACTCATCAAAGTGCCTAGACACACTGTGATTAGGATACCCTTTAAGGATATTGGCCACATGCTCATTTATGCGCACCTTGAGTTCCCTTGTGGTGCGACCCACATATTGCATTTTACAAGGGCACTCCAGGACATATGTAACATACCTGGAGTGACATGTAATTAATGGCTCTATGGTGAATTCCTTATTAGTTACATTTGATTTAAAAGTTGTTCTCTTTTTCCCTTGTCTATTGGTGGTTTTGCATGACCTGCAGCGGGTGCAATAGTGGAACCCTGAACCATCCAAGAATGTCATTGGTCTTTCCGGAGGATCTGGTACATTTGCTGCTATTTTATTTCGCAACCCTGGTTCCCTCCTATAGATAAAGGAAGGTTTGGGCGGTAAAATTTTGGCCAAATCTCCATCTTTTAGTAGAATCGGCCAAAATTTCTTAAATATCTTCTCTACACTCCTATATTGTTGGTGAAAACCTGAGAGAAACGCCACTTCATCATGTCGTAACGATTTCTCTCTAGGTACCAACAAAGATTCCCTATTCATATCAAGCACTTCTTTCTTA
This sequence comes from Rana temporaria, assembly GCF_905171775.1. NCBI lineage: Eukaryota > Metazoa > Chordata > Amphibia > Anura > Ranidae > Rana > Rana temporaria. Next base: position 308,956,807 of record NC_053491.1, read on the forward strand.
ATATTAGATAAAACAGATGGTGAGTAACCCTTTTCCACAAATCTATCCGTCAACAGATCTGATTGGTCTTTGAAATCCGCAATTTGATCACAATTTCGCCGAAGACGCATGAATTGCCCCTTCGGTATAGCCCCCAACCACTTGGGGTGATGGCAACTGCTCAAAGGGACAAAGCCATTCCGATCCGTGGACTTAAAGAAAGTCTTTGTGGTCAATTGGTCACCATTTTTAGTTATAGTTAAGTCCAAATAGTTGATAGAGGTCTGACTACACTCTGCGGTGAATCTAAGACCATATACATTGATGTTCATTTTTGCCAAAGAATTATCAAGAGTAAGTTTGGACCCTTCCCATATAATTACAATATCGTCTATGTATCTCCTATAGAGTATCATAGATTGATCATTGTTTCTAAAAATGTTTTTTCCTCCCATTTGTTGAGAACCAGATTGGCTACACTGGGGGCATAACGAGCCCCCACAGCCACCCCCTTTATTTGCTTATAGTAACTGCCTTGTGCCCAAAAATAATTATTCCCCATGGCCTGACGTAACCCTTCCATCAGAAAATGGATTTGAGCTAGAGGCAATGTAGATTTTTCTGTTAAGGCCTCTGTGACTGCCAAAATTCCGTCACTCTGTCTGATGTTGGTGTATAACGACTCAACGTCGATAGTGGCAAGCCATGTTTCTTCTGAAACTATAATAGGGGATAAAAGTAGTAGAAGCTCCCTGCTATCTTTCAGATAGGATCTACCCTGAATCACCAATGGCTGCAGGAATAGATCTAGATACTCCCCAACACGCGAATAAAGAGAGCCAATCCCACTAATAGGGAATCTTTGTTGGTACCTAGAGAGAAATCGTTACGACATGATGAAGTGGCTTTTCTCTCAGGTTTTCACCAACAATATAGGAGTGTAGAGAAGATATTTAAGAAATTTTGGCCGATTCTACTAAAAGATGGAGATTTGGCCAAAATGTTACCGCCCAAACCTTCCTTTATCTATAGGAGGGCACCAGGGTTGCGAAATAAAATAGCAGCAAATGTACCAGATCCTCCGGAAAGACCGATGACATTCTTGGATGGTTCAGGGTTCCACTATTGCACCCGCTGCAGGTCATGCAAAACCACCAATAGACAAGGGAAAAAGAGAACAACTTTTAAATCAAATGTAACTAATAAGGAATTCACCATAGAGCCATTAATTACTAGTGTTGCTCACGAATATTCGCATTGCGAATATTCGACTCGAATATAGCATATTCGAGAAATCGCGCTATATTTCGAAATTCGCGGTGAATATTCGCAATTCCGAATATTCGATTTTTTACAATTTTTTTTTTTAATCAGATCACATCCTAGATATCTCCATCGACGTCTAAAAGCATTGCTGGTATCATTAGAGACCCTGGGCCGAGTAGCTGAAGCGTTCATTGAATTTTCCAGAAAGATCGCAATGCGATTATTCGGCAAACGCAATATCGCGCGATTATTTTCCTCGCCCCGATCTTCCGCATCAGAGCGATTTTTACAGTTTCATTTTTAAAACAGATCACATCCTAGTGATCTCCATAGACGTCTGAAAGCATTGCTGGTATGATTAGAGCCATTGGGCCGAGTAGCTGAAGCGATCATTTTATATTGCCGAATATTCGCAATGCGAATATTCGGCAATAGGAATATTGCGCGATTATTTGCTCCGCCCTTTTGCATCAGAGCCAATCAGAGTTCTCCTTCCACACTCGTCACAGGTTAGCAACCAATAGGAACCTGCCTGCATGGACATTATATAAGCTCACTCCCAGCACCATTTCATTGCAGATTCAGAAGCTGGCTATAGAGTGTGGAGGCTGTTTCTGTGTTCCTGGTTTCCTGTGTCTTTGTTCTTGATTGATTTAGATCATCACCAGCATTGCTATTTAGTGATTCCAGTGGATCTTTTCCAGTATATCAACTGCTTTTTTCAAAGCAATAGACCCAAGAGCTTTTTTCAAAGCTACGTTTTGTGCTGTTTTGTGCTGTTTTTTTCATTTGTGTTACTGTTTGATCCTGCAATCCTCCCTGTTCAGTTATATTTGCAAGAGATTTCAGAACACATTTTGCTGAGCTTTATAAAAGAGCTTTTCTAAAAGCTAAGTTTTGTTCATCTTGTGTTACTGTTAGATCTTGCAGGTTCGCTGTTCAGTGATATTTGATAGGCATCTCAGTTCAAATTTTGTTTAGTTTTCCCTAAAGAGCTTTTATAAAAGCTAAGTTTTGTGTTCAGTTTAGTTAAATTTTGTGTAGTAAGTGTACACACTGTTAGTGTACATTTATTTCATCTAGCTTAGCTTAGTGTGTGTTTAGTGTCTGTGTTTTGTGTTTAAAAAAAAAAAAAAAAAAAAAAAGTTAGTGTTTGTTTAGTGCTTTTTTTTTTTTCTTTAATTTTGTAGTCCTTGTCTGGTGTACTACTTTTCTTATAGTTTAGTAGCTGTCTGTGTACGTCTTTGTCTGCGTGCCTGTCTTGTAAAAAAAACACAAAAACACATTTTGTTCACATTTTCCCCCCCCAATAAAGTTTACCCCCCCCACACACATATCAGCAATAATGAGCGGCATCCGTGGCCGTGGCAGCAGGGGTAGGGGAGTTACTCCCAGTGCTGGATCGCTGCCAGCACGGGGTACCTCTCGTGCCCCTACTAGTGGTAGAGGATCGGGTGCAAGGGGAGTACGCCTGATCCGGGAGTTCTTCCCATCGGGCAGCCGCCCGATATTGCCATCTCAGGCTCAAGTAGTGGTGGACTACATGGGGCACAGCAGTGCCACTGAGTCGTCGGTCCCGACTCACAGTAGTACCACCATTACACCGTTGCCTGTACTACCCCCCCCCAGCCCCCAAGAGTCCAGCATCTTACTGTTCGACAGCGACAGTGATAGGGATCTCTTGGGGGAGGCCATGCATCAGGCAGACCTCCAGCTCTGTCCTGATGGTCAGGACCTTTTTGAAGGGATGGATGAGGAGGATGGGATACCTGCTGGCAGTATCCCAGAGACATCCCTTCAAACTGGTGCTGCTGTTTTGGTGCAGGAAACAGCAGCACCTAGTCAGACCCAGGCGTGGGTGAGGGGACAGCGGAGCCAGGCTAGAGGCTCCATGTCAGTTGGTTCCCTCAGACCAACACATCTCAGCCCTTGGTCTGACATCTCTGGGGGCGAAGAGGGTGACCCATCATGGTTGCCATCTGACGCGTCGGCTCACTACGTCAGTGACGACGGGGAAGGTAGGCACCCTGGTGAAACGGTGCGCCAGGTCACCACCAGGGAGACCATCGTCAGGGTCTCCACTGGTGATGGCAGCAGGAGGTGTCAGGAGGAGGAGCAGCAGCAGCAGCAGCAGCAGCAGCAGCAGCAGCAGCAGGCAGCTCCACCTGTGCGCACCGAGTCCCAGCAGGTGCAAGTAAGCGTCACCCCATCTGACAGGAGGGCGGTGCTGAAGTCACCTGTCTGGAATTACTTTACTCTGGTGGCAGACAACCCTACCGTGGCCATCTGCCGGATTTGTAAAGTGAGGGTGAAGAGAGGGAAGTGTTTGGCTCGGGTGGGTACCACAGCCCTGAACCAGCACCTGAGGATAAACCACTGGGCGTTGTATGACGAGATGAAGCGTGGTGGTGGTAGCAGCGCCACCACCACAAGTGAGCAGGGTACAGCAGCCCCTGCCACATCTTCATCTCTTTCCAGCAGGTCATGCCCCCCCGCTCCCTCTAGTAGAGGTACTGGTACCGGCAGCCAGACCTCTACTTCCACAGCACCCTCCACGTCTGTGTCCCGCACTGCCGTCCAGCGCCAGGCGTCGATTTCAGACGCCTTTGACCGCACCACTCCCTTCCCCCCTGGAGACCGACGTGTGCGTTCCCTCAATGGGCTTCTGGCAAGGGTTATTGCCCAACATCTGCTGCCCTTCAACATAGTTGACAGCAACCCCTTCAGGCAGATGTTGGAGCAGGCCCAACCCCAATGGCGTGTCCCCAGCCGCCATTTCTTTGCCAGGACTGGTGTCCCTGCCCTACACCAGCACATTGTGCAGAATGTAACCCTGTCGCTGGATCACGCTGTCAGCGACAGGGTTCATCTGACAATGGATGGCTGGACCAGCAGGCATGGGCAGGGACGCTACATCAGCTTCACGGCCCATTGGGTTTCCCTCCGAGGCGTCGGTGAGGGATCGTCGGCAACCGATCTTGTGGTGCCGCCCCGGGGTGTCCAGGGGAGAACTGCTGGTCTCCCTCAAGCCACTGTCTCCGCAGCTGCTGAGCCTCCCAGCAAGCGCCCCCGTAGCTACTCAAGTGTGGGGCACGTGCGCTGTCAGGCCGTGCTCCAGCTTGTTAGTTTAGGGGACCGGAGACACACTGGAGAAGAAGTGCTGAAAGCACTTCAAGCTCAGGTCCAGAAGTGGCTGACACCCCGAAGGCTCCAGCCAGGTATGGTTGTCTGCGATAACGGCAGCAACCTACTCGCCGCCCTCCATGCTGGCAGTCTGACGCACGTGCCCTGTCTGGCACATGTCCTCAACCTGGTGGTGCAGAAGTTCCTGCGCACTTATCCAGGGTTGAGTGACATTGTGGCAAAGGCGCGTAGGATTGCCAGCCACTTCAGGCGCTCCCCAACCGCTACCGCGTCCCTGTCCAAATTGCAGCGGAAGTACAATCTGCCCCTTCACAGGCTGATTGTGGACAGTGTGACGCGGTGGAACTCCACCCTCCACATGCTGAAGAGGTTGTGGGAGCAGCAAAGGGCGGTGAGGGAGTACCTGATGGAACTAGGCACTGAGAGGGCTTCACCACAACTCCCTTTCATCGCCTGTGCGCAGTGGGGGCAGATAAACCAGGTCTGCCAAGTGTTGTCCTCCTTCGAGCAGGCGACCAAGATGGTCAGCAGTGAGCAAATTGGCCTCAATAGCGTGCTGCCAATACTGTTCATGCTGGAGAGGACACTAGATCGCCTGCTCGAGGCTGGGGAGAGTGCCTTGGTGGAGCAGGAGGAGTCAGCAATGCTCCACCGAGACCAGGGCCAGGACGAGGAGGAGGAGGAGGATGATGATGAAGAGGAGGAGGAGGTGGTTGCTGGTGTCGTCCCGGAGTCAGGGCCTGGTCAGGAGGGAGAGCCGGTGTTGGGGGCACCGATAGTCCGGGGGTTGGGCATGTCTGAGTTTGACCAGCAGCGCCTCAGGGATGAAGAGTCGCACCTCATTCACCTGGCCAGCATTGAGGAGTCACAGCGGGCTGTGCTCTTCCCCATGGCTGCCCACATGCTGAGATGCCTCAGGAGGGACCCCCGGGTTAAGACCATCAAGACGAGGGATGATTTCTGGATGGCCACCCTTTTGGATCCCAGGTGCAAGGGGAAACTGGAGCAGTTCATCCCAGCCAGCCGGAGGCAGCACCGGATGGAGGAACTGCAGGCAGCCATTGTCAGACGGTTGGAGCAGGCAACTCCCCGGCCTCCAGTTGTCCCCCCTCATCTCACCCAGCAGGTGGCTGCACCCAGCTGCAGCCGAGCAGGGGACCTAATGGAAGAGATGAGGATGTTCTTCCAAACCGAGCGACCCAGTACCACCACCAGCAGCAGCAGCAGCAGTCACCACCAGCGGCTGGCCCACATGGTGGCAGACTACATGGCGTCCGTCGGTGCTTCTGACAGTATGAGCACCGACGACCCCATGGAGTACTGGGTTGCCAGATTGGACACCTGCCGCGAGCTCGCTCAGTATGCGCTGGAGTTATTGTCTTGCCCCCCCTCCAGCGTACTATCTGAGCGGACATTCAGCGCGGCAGGTGGGGTGGTCACGGACAAGAGGACCCGTCTGTCCACAGACTCCGTGGACAGACTCACATTCATAAAGATGAATGAGTCCTGGATCGGCGGTGACTTTCTGGCACCCGTCGTCGGTTCAGGGCGCTGAAGGGTCCCTTGCCATGCATTCCCTGATGAAGCCCCGGACCTGATGTATTTACAGTGCTGAATATAACTATTTCAACATCAGAGAAAATCAATGTTAATATTTGGTACAGTAGGCTTTCTTTGCAATTACAGCGGTCAAACATTTCTTGTAGTTTTACACCAGCTTTGCACACACTGGAGGAGGGATTTTGGCCCACTCCTCCACACAGATCTTCTCTACATCAGTCATGTTTCTGGGCTATCGCTGAGAAACACGGAGTTTGAGCTCCCTCCAAAGATTCTCTATTGGGTTTAGGTCTGGAGACTGGCTAGGCCACGCCAGAACCTTGATATGCTCCTTACAGAGCCAATCCTTGGTTATCCTGGCTGTGTGCTTTGGGTCATTCTCATGTTGGAAGACCCAGCCTCGACCCATCTTCAAAGCTCTAACTCAGGGAAGGAGGTTGTTGCCCAAAATCTTGCAATACATGGCCCCGGTCATCCTCTCCTTAATACAGTGCAGTCACCCTGTCCCATGTGCAGAAAAACACCACCAAAGCATGATGCTACCACCCCCATGCTTCACATTAGGGATGGCGTTCTTGGCATGGTACTCATCATTATTCTTCCTCCGAACACGGTTAGTGAAATTATGATCAAAAAATTATATTATAGTCTCATCTGACCACATGATTTTCTCCCATGACTCCTTTGGATCAGTCAAGACAATTATGTCAGCAGTTATTTCACACCCTATATACTCTTATTAAGACTGCTGTACATCATGGCAACTCCTGCCCATGTGATATGACTCTGTATCAACTACTACTGTTAATACTACTACTGCTGCTTCTGCTGCTGCTGCCGCCCAGTCAATACACCTATGTCAGCAGTTATTTCACACTCTATATACTCTTATTAAGACTGCTGTACATCATGGCAACTCCTGCCCATGTGATATGACTCTGTATCAACTACTACTGTTAATACTACTACTGCTGCTTCAGCTGCTGCTGCCGCCCAGTCAATACACCTATGTCAGCAGTTGTTTAACACTCTATATACTCTTATTCCTACTGCTGTTCATCATGGCACCTCCTGCCCATGTGATATGACTCTGTATCAACTACTACTGTTAATACTACTACTGCTGCTTCTGCTTCTGCTGCTGCTGCCCAGTCAAGACACCTATGTCAGCAGTTATTTGACACTCTATATACTCCTATTCCTACTGCTGTTCATCATGGCACCTCCTGCCCATGTGATATGACTCTGTATCAACTACTACTGTTAATACTACTGCTGCTGCTTCTGCTGCTGCTGCTGCCCAGTCAAGACACCTATGTCAGCAGTTATTTGACACTCTATATACTCCTATTCCTACTGCTGTTCATGATGGCACCTCCTGCCCATGTGATATGACTCTGTATCAAATACTACTGTTAATACTACTGCTGCTGCTTCTGCTGCTGCTGCTGCCCAGTCAAGACACCTATGTCAGCAGTTATTTGACACTCTATATACTCCTATTCCTACTGCTGTACATCATGGCAACTCCTGCCCATGTGATATGACTCTGTATCAACTACTACTGTTAATACTACTACTGCTGCTGCTGCTGCCCAGTCAAGACACCTATGTCAGCAGTTATTTGACACTCTATATATTCCTATTCCTACTGCTGTTCATCATGGCACCTCCTGCCCATGTGATATGACTCTGTATCAACTACTACTGTTAATACTACTACTGCTGCTGCTGCTGCCCAGTCAAGACACCTATGTCAGCAGTTATTTGACACTCTATATACTCCTATTCCTACTGCTGTTCATCATGGCACCTCCTGCCCATGTGATATGACTCTGTATCAACTACTACTGTTAATACTACTACTGCTGCTGCTGCTGCTGCCCAGTCAAGACACCTATGTCAGCAGTTATTTCACACCCTATATACTCTTATTAATACTGCTGTTCATCATGGCACCTCCTGCCCATGTGATATGACTCTGTATCAACTACTACTGTTAATACTACTACTGCTGCTGCTGCTGCCCAGTCAAGACACCTATGTCAGCAGTTATTTGACACTCTATATACTCCTATTCCTACTGCTGTTCATCATGGCACCTCCTGCCCATGTGATATGACTCTGTATCAACTACTACTGTTAATACTACTGCTGCTTCTGCTGCTGCTGCCCAGTCAAGACACCTATGTCAGCAGTTATTTGACACTCTATATACTCCTATTCCTACTGCTGTTCATCATGGCACCTCCTGCCCATGTGATATGACTCTGTATCAACTACTACTGTTAATACTACTGCTGCTGCTGCCCAGTCAAGACACCTATGTCAGCAGTTATTTCACACCCTATATACTCTTATTAATACTGCTGTTCATCATGGCACCTCCTGCCCATGTGATATGACTCTGTATCAACTACTACTGCTAATACTGCTACTGCTGCTGCTGCTGCTGCTGCTCAGTCAAGACAACTATGTCAAAAGTAATTTCCCACTCTATATACTCCTATTACCACTGCTGTTCATCGTGGCACCTCCTGCCCAAGTGATATGACTCTGTATCTACTACTACTACTACTGCTGCTGCTGCTCAGTCAAGACACCTATGTAAAAAGTTAATTCCCACTCTATATACTCCTATTACCACTGCTGTTCACTGATACCACTGATAGTTAATTTATCCCTTAACTACCCCCATTTGTGAGGGTCGGGGTTTTTCTTTAAAGTCCCATGCAAATCAATGGAAAATGTATGTTCCCACATAACTTCTGTACGCCTAGAGATATTTCAATAATACCCGCTATACATATTACTTATATGCCAAATAAAAATATATAACAGTTAAATTAACCCTTACCAACACCCTTATATAAAAGATGGGTATATTTATATTACTATGATTTTCCTCCCCAAAAGGTTAAGATAGGAAGACCGGGCAACGCCGGGTATTCAGCTAGTAATAGTATAAAATGTTTTCGGTTATTATTAAGCTAGATGTGTTGATGTTGATGTTGATGTTGATGTGTTAGATGTGAAGTTAGATGTGTTTAAAAAACTAACAATTTCAATAAGAAATGAAACCTTTGCAAAATATAACATTTTTTATTAAAAAAAAAAAATTAAGACATGAACTTCTGAAGCTCTGTCACCTCATCCATGGTTTTCGCCATTTGTTGCACCAGCTGCTGATTTTGGCGTGTCAAAAAAAGTATCTGCTGCTCATTTGCCAGTACTCTCTGCGTCATGTTTTTCATGGCAGCTTGTTTCCCCTTGAGCTTTTTTATAACTGTTAGGATATAAGAAAAAAACATTTGGATTTCAAAGACCGTTACGAAAGATTATTTTAAGCCATAAAAATAATAAAGTCGGACTTAAGAGACTCTATGAAAGAGGATCTGGCAGAGGCAATTCTCTTCCTTAGAACTCTACATTGCATTTATTTGCATTTGCTAAGCCTAGAACTACATTTCAAGATTAATATAAACCATTTCTAGGTTTTTCAGATTTTTTGTTTGGTTCATTATAGATAAGCTTTGTTTTTGTTCTAAAACAGCCAAATAATGTGGTCTGTATTTTTGAACTGTTAAAGATCATGTTCCTGATGTTTAAGCCTGCTGCTACTATCCAGTCACTTGATTGTTTTCATTGTGTTTGTCTTTTGCTTAAACTGTGCAATACAGTAGACTGTTGGCTTCCCAGCCAGTAGTCCTGTGGTAGGTTGCGTTTCTTTCCCTCAAGGAATCTATAAAATACATTTGCATATTAATACAGAGGAGTCGGAGTCGGGGAGTCGGGGAGTCGGAGTCTGAAGTACATAAAACTGAGGAGTCGGAGTCGAAAAATGTATCTACCGACTCCACAGCCCTGCTTTAAATGCTGTCCATTTTTAGAGCTACATTTTATTGTTGAAATTTTATTAATCTCTGTGCACATATTTACCCTCCTGATTGATGGTAAAATTAACCGTCTCATCCTGCTCATCTTCCTCGTCACCCACTACTCCACCAGAAGTTTCGGGGGGGGGTGCAGCTCCTCCTCTTGCTCCTCCACAGGAGCTGGGGGTGGTGATGTGGATGGCCCTGGCTGCTCCTCCTCATCCCTCTCCTCCTCTTCCACATCCTCCTCATGCTCCTCCTCTGCGGCCTGTCGCCTTGTGCGCTTGGGGCGCACAGTTGGTAGCGGAGCTCCTATAATAACACAATGTTCATATATTATAAAAATGTTTTCTAATGACGTATGCAAATTCTGTGTACTCTGCTGTATTGTATATGAATACAAATTAATTTATATAGACAGTTAACCAATGGGACAATGTTATATTAAAGGGTCTTGTGGGCACTACAGGGGACTGAGCGTGAGCTGGGCTGCCACCATGGTAAAATGAGCTGTTTTTGTCTCCTTTGTTTTGTTCAGACGATCTCATGTTAAAAAAAGGACTTGATGGAGTACACGGGATTACTATAACAACCCCACGCCTAACACAGGAATTTAGTGGGAATCTATATATATAAAACTCAACGTGTGTGTGCATGTATGTATGTATGTTCCACCATCACGTCCAAACGGCTAAAGATATTTACATGAAACTTGGCACACAGGTTACTTATATGTCAGCCACAAATATAGGATTGGTGGTTTAACCCTTACCCACCCCCATTTGCCTTGGTCAGGGTTTTTCTTTAAAGTCCCATTCAACTCTATGGGAAATACATGTTACTTCATAACAGCTGTAGATATTTCGATAACACTTGGTCACATGTTATCTATACGTCCACTTAAAGTATAGGATCGTTAATTTATCCCTTAACTAACCCCATTGGTGAGGGTCGGGCTTTTTGTTTAAAGTCCCATGCAAAGCAATGGGAAAAGTATGTTCCCACATAACTTCTGTGTTCCTGTCTGCTGTCCCATGTTTTTTTCCAACAGTACTATGAATACCTTGGCTGGTGGTGATATATGTTACAACAACATGGCGTCTTGGTTAACAACATCTGACCTTAAATTAATTACATATGACCTTACATAACTGTCCCCAAGGGACCCGGGCTGGCTCAACGCGATTGCCACTGCGCTGACAAGCCATTCACCTCTGCAGCTAGGGGTTCGGATCCCGCTCTCGGCTACATGTGAATTGAGTTTGGTGGTCTCAGCTCGGCCCCCGGTGGGTGTGCTATGCGAGGTAAGCCTGCGCTTAGTATGCCCACCTCCCTCCCACAAAAACCACCACACTTACACACGCACTCGCAATTGGGTTAACATGCACGCACTCTGACCATGCGGTCTCTAAAAAGAGAGGCGAAGGACTAACGGGGCTGGTTGAGCGGGCAAATCCTCTCACTCCCTTATAGGGAGTCCCTCTGCCCCGTTGGGCTTCGAAGCGGAGCAGGTAGGACGGTCTGTGTGGGAGGACCCCCTCACACCCGCCATTGCCACCCGGGGCATGGAGAAAGGTGGCAGATTACCTCTGGGGGAGGCCTGCCTACTCCCAACTCCTGCAGTCCGGCTCCTCTCTCGAGTACACGCACAAAATACACTTTAGGGGAAAAAAAACATAACTGTGACCAATAACTTACCAGGATGATATTTATTCCGGATACGCCTGACCCGGTTCATCTGGCGCCTCTTCAGGTCGGACCACTTTTTGAGGATCGCCATGCGAGTGTGTTCTTCGCCTAGTTCCTCAATCAGGGAGTTTATAACTCCCTGTTTTTCTTGCTGCCTCCGCAGCTCATCGTATCCTGTTTCCAGGAACTTCTGCAAGATGAAGAACAAAGTATATTGTAATACTTTTGTTGACAGCCTTATGGATATATGACGTAAATGTATGCTATTCAACAATTGGAAGCATTCTCGCCTTATTAATCAATGACAGGGGTAACATGACAGATTTTATATCCTGCCATTTCGGTCGCCACCTTTTTTACATAAATATAGCAGCCATTATCATTTGCATAATTATGAATATATTATTAACAACACAGGATACACGTATAGGGGAGATATGCGTTGCTAACTCTTTTCCCTGTCAGGAGCCTAACGCCCCGGGGGGTCAGAGACGGGACCTTTTCGGAGGACCACTGACGTATGCAACCGTCGCAGTTTTTTGTGATGTCACTCTTTAGGTGTGTGCAAATTTTTCCTTGCACCGGGTGGAGTTTTTGGGTTGTGTTTTGCACGCCACAGGCTTTTCAACAGAAAATAACCAGCTGGAGGCAGAATGGTTGCAAAACACTACGGGTTTGTTACCTAACTCTGGGTTTCAAGACCAGTCCACCTCCAGCTGTTGCAAAACTACTACTCCCATCAGCCACGGTCTGTCAGTGCATGCTAAGAATTTTACTTTTGCTGCATCTAGGGTGCCACAGTTTAGAGACCCGTGCATAAAGGCCTGAAAAATGTGGGCCTGCAGAACTTACAATACTAGAAGTGCCAGCATTCCCAGGCATGCTGGAAGTTGTAGTTCTGCAACATCTAAAGGGCAATATGTATTCGAACGTCCTTGGGCCTTGAGGACACTGAAGTCAGGACGTTCGCATACGTCCTATGTCCAATAAAATGTTAAATTCATTATGCTAAATAACAAGGAAAAGTGCCTAAATACACATTTGCCAACCAGGGTGTCTGCAGCTGTCCAGGCATGCTGGGACTTGTAGTTTTGTAAAAGCAGGAGACACATTTTTTGTGAAATACTAATATCTGATCATATATACTAACTTTTAAACTAGACTAAAATGCAGTTGAAGATAATGAAATAACAGTGGTCAAAATACTTACACAAATCAGCATCTTTTCCTCAGATACAGTGAAATTACTTCCAACCATCTTGCTCTGCGATTGCGTTGCGATCATAATGTTGGAAACTGGCAAGGGTCCAGGAAATGGTCGCGTGTTGTTCGCGTGTTGATTGTGCTGCTTGGACCGAGATGGGTCCATATGGCTTCGGCTGTATGGACCACAGTAACTCTTTTCCCTGTCAGGAGCCTAACGCCCCGGGGGGTCAGAGACGGGACCTTTTCGGAGGACCACTGACGTATGCAACCGTCGCAGTTTTTTGTGATGTCAGTCTTTAGGTGTGTGCACATTTTTCCTTGCACCGGGTGGAGTTTTTGGGTTGTGTTTTGCACGCCACAGGCTTTTCAACAGAAAATAACCAGCTGGAGGCAGAATGGTTGCAAAACACTACGGGTTTGTTACCTAACTCTGGGTTTCAAGACCAGTCCACCTCCAGCTGTTGCAAAACTACTACTCCCATCAGCCACGGTCTGTCAGTGCATGCTAAGAATTTTACTTTTGCTGCATCTAGGGTGCCACAGTTTAGAGACCCGTGCATAAAGGCCTGAAAAATGTGGGCCTGCAGAACTTACAATACTAGAAGTGCCAGCATTCCCAGGCATGCTGGAAGTTGTAGTTCTGCAACATCTAAAGGGCAATATGTATTCGAACGTCCTTGGGCCTTGAGGACACTGAAGTCAGGACGTTCGCATACGTCCTATGTCCAATAAAATGTTAAATTCATTATGCTAAATAACAAGGAAAAGTGCCTAAATACACATTTGCCAACCAGGGTGTCTGCAGCTGTCCAGGCATGCTGGGACTTGTAGTTTTGTAAAAGCAGGAGACACATTTTTTGTGAAATACTAATATCTGATCATATATACTAACTTTTAAACTAGACTAAAATGCAGTTGAAGATGATGAAATAACAGTGGTCAAAATACTTACACAAATCAGCAACTTTTCCTCAGACTTAGTGAAATTGCTTCCAACCATGTTGCTGTGTGATTGCGCTGCGATCATAAGTTGGAAACTGGCAAGGCTCCAGGAAATGGTCGCGTGTTGTTCGCGCAATTGCGCATGCGCGATCGAAAAATCGCAATCGCAATATGTATTTTGGTTAAAATATCATACATATTCGATTTCAGAGTGCTGCTACAGCAGTTTTCGAAATATCTGCAATAAATTTCGCATTCGCATGTTGCGATATTTCGACAGTGTAGTTTTGTAAAAGCAGGAGACACATTTTTTGTGAAATACTAATATCTGATCATATATACTAACTTTTAAACTAGACTAAAATGCAGTTGAAGATGATGAAATAACAGTGGTCAAAATACTTACACAAATCAGCAACTTTTCCTCAGACTTAGTGAAATTGCTTCCAACCATGTTGCTGTGTGATTGCGCTGCGATCATAAGTTGGAAACTGGCAAGGCTCCAGGAAATGGTCGCGTGTTGTTCGCGCAATTGCGCATGCGCGATCGAAAAATCGCAATCGCAATATGTATTTTGGTTAAAATATCATACATATTCGATTTCAGAGTGCTGCTACAGCAGTTTTCGAAATATCTGCAATAAATTTCGCATTCGCATGTTGCGATATTTCGATAAAATATCAGGAATATTCTGAGCCAATCAGAGCGCTCCTCCAGCATATCTCGAAATTGCGCAATAAATATCGCATTCGCATGTTGCGATATTTCGATAAAATATCACGAATATTCTGAGCCAATCAGAGCGCTCCTCCAGCATATCTCGAAATTCCGCAATAAATATCGCATTCGCATGTTGCGATATTTCGATAAAATATCACGAATATTCTGAGCCAATCAGAGCGCTCCTCCAGCATATCTCGAAATTCCGCAATAAATATCGCATTCGCATGTTGCGATATTTCGATAAAATATCACGAATATTCTAAGCCAATCAGAGCGCTCCTCCAGCATATCTCGAAATTCCGCAATAAATATCGCATTCGCATGTTGCGATATTTCGATAAAATATCACGAATATTCTAAGCCAATCAGAGCGCTCCTACCGCAGTTATTAAAAAATCGCAATTATTTTCGCATTCGCAATAGCGAAAAATCGCATTCAATTAATTTCGATAAAATATCACGAATATTCGAATTTAGCGAATATATCTCGAATATTCGAATATATATTCGAGATATATCGCGAAATCGAATATGGCATATTCTGCTCAACACTATTAATTACATGTCACTCCAGGTATGTTACATATGTCCTGGAGTGCCCTTGTAAAATGCAATATGTGGGTCGCACCACAAGGGAACTCAAGGTGCGCATAAATGAGCATGTGGCCAATATCCTTAAAGGGTATCCTAATCACAGTGTGTCTAGGCACTTTGATGAGTGCCATAATAGAGACCCAAGTAAAATGACTTTTTATGGCATCGATAAGATTTCTGGTCACTGGCGGGGTACAGATATGACCAAGAAGGTCTCCCAAAATGAGACCCAGTGGCTGCATCGATTGCGCACTATGCGCCCTTTGGGTTTAAATATCGAGTTGGACCTAAACTGTTTTTTAACCAATGAATAGAATTTTTTCTGATTATACAGTTAATATCCATTTAATATTGCGATTTTTGACGCATAATAAAACCAGAAAATAAATTTTAATAAATTCCTTATATGATGAATTTAAATATACCCTCTGATTAGGGACACATTTTAAATATTTTAAATAATTTAATATTATTGTTTATATTTAACATATTTTTAATTCTAGATCTTTATTGGATTAGATTGGCAATATATTGTTATTTTTATAATCTATATATGTCATGGGTTTATACATGGGATATGTTCATTGTTAATGAGACAAAACTGATTACTATTATAGGTGTTCAAACTGCATTCTTGTGTTTTGCTAGTATATGTCCAATGGCTATCCTATTTTACATACATATATTGCGATAATCATTGTTAATATTGTTTTATTATTTTATTGTTGATATTTTGTTTGCTGGCCCAGATGCATTCATTTGTATAATGTCCAGTCGCTTGATCCGGGACTGAGTGTTGCCGCCCCTCTGATCCCCTCCCACTTTAGTTGATTGATGGGCCTTTAAGACAGTGTTATGTATCACGTACCTGGTAACCAGAGCCCGGTGGTAGGAGTAGGCCTCTCTTACAACTCCGGCTTGTGAGCTGCTGGATATGGAACAGCAGACTCAGAAGCCTGGCGGGGTAGGAGTGCCGGCTGGCTTGATAGGTGAGTAGATGCAGACCACTGCTGGAAGTGTAGACGGGAGCTGGAACCGGAAGTGGGGTCCGTAACACAGGCAGAAGATCCACAGCAACAACTGAGAAGGCAAGCTGGTAAATAGATAGCAGACGGAAGCAGGGTCAAAACAAGCCGGATCACAATAGAGAGTTCAGGTATTCAGATGGGATAAGCAGGAGAGTAATCGTTGTGCAGGCAGGTAGGTCAGGCAACAGTGGATCAATCAGAGGTAGGTCGATAGCAGCCGAGGTCGGGATCGGAGAGGTGCGGAAGGTCAAACAAGCCGGGTCAAATAGGTGATAGCAGGTAATCAGGTTTCTTCAGGGTAACAGCGTTCAGAGACTGTAGATCAGACAGCAATGTGCTGGAGCTGTCAGTGTCCATTTAAAGCCGTTTTGGCGCCAAGAAGTCAGCGCGCACGCGCGCGCCCCGCTGCGCGCGCTCCCGGCGTGCACGCGCGCGCCGTTAACGCACGCGCGCGCACCACAGGCACACGACGGTGCGCGATTGCGCGCCGCTGATTTAACCCTCTGGAAGGATTCCGGGATTGAGAGGTGAGTCCCTGACATTGCCCCCCCCCAAGGGGCAGCCTCCGGATGCCTAGTCGGGCCATCTTGTCAGGATGATCAAGAAAAAATGAACGTACCAATCTTTTGGCATGGATGTTGCTTTCAGGTTCCCAGGAATTTTCTTCTGGTCCGTAGCCTTTCCATTTAATCAAAAATTGGTTCTGTCCTTGTCGCCTTCTACAATCCAGGATGGTTTCTACTACAAATTCCTCGCATCCGTCAACATGAACTGGTTCAGGAGGCCTTGTACCTCTATTAGGGAAGGGATCAGGAGCTGCAGGTTTCAATAAAGAGACATGGAATACAGGGTGCACTTTAAGAGAATCAGGTAAAAAAAGTTCATATGAAACCGTGTTAATTCTCCTTTTGACCGGAAAGGGTCCCATAAATTTGGGTCCCAATTTTTTAGAAGGACAAGCTAACCTGAGGTTACTGGTAGAAAGCCATACCTGGTCCCCTGTTTTCAGATCCAGTTCTCCTTTCCTTTTTTTGTCAAAGAACCTTTTGCTGTCAGCCTGGGCCTTGGTTACAGCTTCCTGTAGTAATTTGGTGTTCTGTTTGAGGAATTCCACTGTATTCTGTACTGCCGGTACTGAAGTTTCTGAAAGAAAATCTGGTAGAAAAGTTAGGTTGAAACCATAATTGGCAAAAAAGGGAGATTGACCCGTGGCAGAATGACTGGCGTTGTTGTAGGCAAATTCTGCTAGGGGTAACAGAGAGACCCAATCATTCTGAGAAAACGTAGTGAAGCACCTGATGTATTGTTCCAGAGTCTGATTGGTTCGTTCAGTTTGCCCATTGGTCTGGGGATGATATGCTGAAGAAAGAGCGAGTTCAATTTGTAATATTTCACAGAGGGCCTTCCAAAACCGAGAGGTAAATTGAACTCCTCTGTCTGATACTATGTTGGAGGGTACCCCATGCAACCTAACGACTTCTTTAATAAAGACACGAGCAGTTTCAACGGCAGAAGGTGTGTTCTTTAGAGGAAGGAAATGGGCCATTTTGGTCAAACGGTCCACGATCACGAAAATTGCAGTACAGTCTTCGGAGCAAGGAAGCTCTACGATGAAATCCATGGCTATCATTTTCCATGGTCTATCGGGTACTGGTAAGGGTTTCAATAAACCCCAGGCTTGGTTTCGAGGTGTCTTGTTCCGATTACAAATAGGGCATGTGCTGATGTATGATTTGCAGAAATTCTCTAATCCAGGCCACCAAAAGGTGCGACGCACCAGCTCTAGTGTCTTACGAACCCCAAAATGTCCTGCCATTGGATGGTCGTGGAGGTGTTTCAGAACCTCTACTCGGATGTCTTCAGGGACAAAAATCTGACTTCCTCTCCAGAATAGTCCATCTCGGGATTCTAAAGAAATGTTGGGAGGTTTGGAAGAGTCAGAAGATGCTCTCCGGAGCAGGGAAAGTAGGTCAGTGTGCAGTAGCAAGAAACTGTTCTCTGGTAGGATGGTGTCAGGAGTGGAGGTATCTTTTGGATTGTCATGCATTCTGGACAGGGCATCTGGCTTGATATTCTTAGAGCCTGGGCGATAAGTGATGTGGAAGCAAAAACGGGAGAAGAAGAGTGCCCACCGAGCCTGTCGGGGCTTCAATCGCTTGGCTGATCTTAAATATTCCAAGTTTTTATGGTCCGTATAAATTAGCACAGGGTGTGAAGCTCCTTCCAATAAATATCTCCACTCTTCCAAAGCGGCTTTGATGGCCAATAACTCACGATCACCTACGTCATAGTTTTTCTCCGCAGGGGAGAGTTTTCGGGAAAAGAAACCTACGGGATGTATCAGGTCTTTGTCTCCCATGCGTTGGGAGAGAACAGCCCCCACTGCGACTTCGGAGGCGTCTACCTCAAGGAGGAAGGGAAGAGCCGGGTTTGGGTGGCTGAGAATTGGGGCGGTCGTGAAGAATCTTTTTAGCGTGTCGAAGGCTTCTTGTGCCTCAGGATTCCAACGGAAACGGAAGTTTTGTTTTGTAAGCTGTGTAATGGGAGCAACAATGGTAGAAAATCCTTTAATAAAACGTCTATAGAAATTTGCAAAGCCTATAAAACGTTGGACCCCCTTCTTGTCCAGGGGCACCGGCCAATCCAGAATAGCAGACACTTTCTTGGGGTCCATCTCAATTCCTGTCGGGGAGATCACTAGGCCCAAAAATTGGATGGTATGCAACTCGAATTCACATTTTTCTGCTTTCGCATATAGACCGTGTAGACGAAGACGATTCAAAACCTTCCGGACATGCTCTCGATGTTGATTTAATGAGCCCGAGAAGACCAGGATATCATCCAGGTAGACGATGACAAAAATATCTAAAAAGTCTCTGAACACGTCATTGACGAAATGCTGAAAGGTGGCAGGAGCATTGCATAACCCGAATGGCATGACTAAATACTCGTAGTGACCATACCGAGTACGGAAAGCAGTCTTCCATTCGTCACCGTCCCTGATGCGAATTAGGTTGTAGGCCCCCCTCAGGTCCAGTTTAGTGAAGATAGTAGCGAACCTTAATTTTTGAAACAGTTCAGGTATCAGTGGTAATGGATAACGGTTCTTAACCGTGATGTTATTGAGCTCTCGATAGTCGATGCACGGGCGAAGGGTCTGATCCTTTTTAGCGACAAAAAATATACCAGCACCTGCTGGTGAGGTGGATGGACGAATGAACCCCTTATTTAAGTTCTCGTCGATGTAGATTTTTAGAGCATCTTGTTCCTTCTCGGATAGGGGGAAGATGCGCCCAAAAGGGATCTCGGCCCCAGGAAGTAATTCTACCGGGCAATCATAGGGGCGATGAGGAGGTAGGGAATCGGCCCCCTTTTTACTGAAGACATCGAGGAACTCATGATAGGGCTCCGGAACAGACTGAAATAAACTGGGGTCGGTGTTCAGACATAACAGAGTTGGAGAGAAACTGGAAGATCCAGGAAGGCAGTGTTCCAGGCAGTATTGGGAAGGGAATTGTAAAGTTCCAGAGACCCAGTCAATCTGGGGGTTGTGGACCCGGAGCCAGGGGATGCCAAGGATCACTGGAAACAAGGGTGAAGAGATTACATCCAGAATTAATAATTCCCTATGATTAGCGGAAGTAGAAGCGGGTAGAGGAAGGGTTTCTTGGGTCACTTGACCCGATTTAATGTGGGATCCGTCGGCTAGGAAAACTGAAAGCCTGAAGTCTTTCTTTCGAAGAGGAATGTGGTGCAGACTGGCAAAGGTGGCATCAATAAAACAACTGCAGGCGCCGGAGTCAATGATTGCGTTGACCGGAATCGTTCTTCCTGGGAGCTGTAAATACAGAGAAAGAGCAAGGTGTGTTGTATTGGTTGAGAGAGTAGAGACGTTGACAGGAACAGAAAAACGACACTTACGCATCTTGATGGGGCAGTTGGCGACATAATGACCGGGTTCACCACAGTAGAGGCACAAATTTAGCTGCCGACGACGTGTTCGTTCTTCTGGAGGCAGAGTGGGTCGCATGACCCCAAGTTGCATAGGCTCTGAGGTATCAGGAGGAGAGCTGGCCGCACTAGAATGGACGGGTGGTTGGTAGCGAGAGGCAGGCAGGGGTGCTTTAGTAGTGACCCATACAGGGCGACTTAGATGAGAAGATTGCTCTGCTCGTCGCTCTCGTAGGCGTCGGTCAATCTGTATGGATTTATCAATTAAGTCCTCCAAGGTATCAGGAATCCCAATACGGGCCAACTCATCCTTTAAGTTTTCTGAAAGTCCCAAACGGAATTGATGACGCAGAGCTGCGCTGTTCCACTGGGTGTCCGCACTCCAGCGGCGAAAGTCCGAAACATACTCCTCAACGGCTCGGCGGCCTTGTTGAAGCGCAAGCAGGGCGGCCTCAGCGGTAGCAGTTCGCTGAGGATCGTCATAGAGTTGTGCCATGGCCTGAAAGAAAGCAAGTAGAGTCTCAGTGTTGGTGCCATTTTCCTCCAATAGTCGGTGCGCCCAGGTTAAAGGCTCTCCTTGAAGAAGCGACACCACAAATCCCACCTTTGTGGCTTCTAAAGAGAAAGTCCTAGGTTGGAGAGCAAAATATAATTGGCAGGTGTTGCGGAAGTTCTGGAATTTGGAGCGATCCCCAGTGAATCGCTCTGGCATCGGAACCCTGGGTTCGGGTGGTAGCATCACTACAGTTGGAGCAGCGGCTGATGAAGACGATCTGGCGGAAGATTCAGGAGTTGCGTCTCCGGACAGATTCTGTACTCGGCCTTCCAGTCGCATGTAGCCGTCCTGTAGATTTTTAACAGCTTGGGTGAGAGATGCGAGGTGTTTACAAATCTCCTCCATTGCTGGGGCCACTCCTGAGGGCTCTGACATGGCTGTCTGATACTGTTATGTATCACGTACCTGGTAACCAGAGCCCGGTGGTAGGAGTAGGCCTCTCTTACAACTCCGGCTTGTGAGCTGCTGGATATGGAACAGCAGACTCAGAAGCCTGGCGGGGTAGGAGTGCCGGCTGGCTTGATAGGTGAGTAGATGCAGACCACTGCTGGAAGTGTAGACGGGAGCTGGAACCGGAAGTGGGGTCCGTAACACAGGCAGAAGATCCACAGCAACAACTGAGAAGGCAAGCTGGTAAATAGATAGCAGACGGAAGCAGGGTCAAAACAAGCCGGATCACAATAGAGAGTTCAGGTATTCAGATGGGATAAGCAGGAGAGTAATCGTTGTGCAGGCAGGTAGGTCAGGCAACAGTGGATCAATCAGAGGTAGGTCGATAGCAGCCGAGGTCGGGATCGGAGAGGTGCGGAAGGTCAAACAAGCCGGGTCAAATAGGTGATAGCAGGTAATCAGGTTTCTTCAGGGTAACAGCGTTCAGAGACTGTAGATCAGACAGCAATGTGCTGGAGCTGTCAGTGTCCATTTAAAGCCGTTTTGGCGCCAAGAAGTCAGCGCGCACGCGCGCGCCCCGCTGCGCGCGCTCCCGGCGTGCACGCGCGCGCCGTTAACGCACGCGCGCGCACCACAGGCACACGACGGTGCGCGATTGCGCGCCGCTGATTTAACCCTCTGGAAGGATTCCGGGATTGAGAGGTGAGTCCCTGACAGACAGACCCAGAGCGCGACGCTGTATGCTTCCTGACGACGTGACATCATCACGAAACGTACGTCGAGGCTTACAGGTCACGCTCGACCCACCCACTTCCTGGTCCCGCTGGCTCTCTCATCCTGGAGGGTGGAACGCACGCCAACAGCGTTAGTGCGGCTTTGCACGGTTCTAATGCCGGCCACGGGACTCCATCTATTCTCCCCATAATATCCACGCTCTCAACCTCAGTGCCGGGGCTAGGCACCCCATCAAGTAAGAGGCCACTTGGTGTTTTTTTCTCTGTTTTACCCAATAAAAACAATATTATTCTATGGCGATTTTCTCTCTTTTGCTTAAATTATCCCATGTGGCGTGGAGTGTTGCTCTATCAAGACTGTGAGACTGAGAGATCTGGGTCTGGAATATTATCTTTATCTGCCTGATTGACCTCTTTTTAATTAAAGTGGTCCATTATTTGCAGTAAGGTGCCATCCATGAGCACTTTTGGTGGTCTTTCTTTATCTTGGTGAAGGTGGAAGATCTTCTGTCTATGGTTTTGAAGATTCATCATTTATATATATGGACTCTATTTTTAGTTTTGGCACAATTGTCATTTTCCATTTTTTATTGTGCACTACCATATTTTGACTTATAGTAACTATTGTGGTTTATATTTGTTATATATGGTCACTATTTACTCACATGTTTATTGTTACATTCACTCATTTATATTTAATTATTGATGCATACATTTTTTTTTTATTATTTATTTAGTGTACACACACTATCAGCTAGCGCCTCTAAATTTCACTCCACCATCTTGGATGAGGGACAAAAGAACAGCTCAAACGGAGCTGATAGGTTGATACTAAATTACCCGGAAATCAACTTAACACAGCGGGGAACCAAAAGACAATAACAAATAAGGAAATACATTCTGGCGAATCTCACAAGGGACTGGTCATTGTTGAAAGAAAGGGGGAAAGGGACTACAATTATTAAACAATAATTATTAAACAATTATTGGGCAACTAATAAAATGTATGTATATGGGAATTGTCATGTTAAAACAAGAAGCAATTACTATGAGACTAACAAAGTCTTTTGTTAATGATAAAATCAAGATAAAAGATTATATTAAAAAAAAAAATTCAATTAAAAAGATTAATATTCTTATTAGACAGTTGTTCCAACACTAGTTTTTAGGGGATCAGTATTTGGGGTAGACTACTATTGGGTAGATGTACACTAAGAACGAAGTTATCCATTCTGTGGGTGCAAAGTGAGATGGATATAAATCGTGCGCAGCGGGCATACACCTCTGCGCATAAGTGTGCGCACCTATATAGAGACACAAAGAGATGCGCACACGCACAAATCACACTGATGGACATATATGGCTTGATTATCAATATGTATGGTACACGAAAAATTGTGGAAATTGACGAGATATGTAGTCTAGAATCTAGAAGAGGAGGAAATACTATTTAATTAGAGGAATTATTGAATCAGAATAAGATCATATTTCAATAAAAAATTACAGTAAAATATTAAATTGCAGTAAAATACTACAATAAAATATTATTAAGATATTATTACAAAAGAGGGATATCATAATAAAATATTGATCTCTAGGCCCTCGTTAAGGCCTCGGGGCGATAAACAATCTAAGGTGAAAATCCAATAGTTTTCCCTTTCGCAGAGTTTTTTGTATCTTTCAGCCTGAGGGAGAAGTCTAGAGATGGCCTCTATGACCCAAACACGAAGTTCTGAAGAGGATTGTTGATGGACCTCTTTAAAATGCCTGGCAACGCTGTACTTGTCCAGGCCTTTTTCAACGAAATTGCGATGTTCGCCAAACCTCTTCCGTAGTGTCCGAATGGTACGGCCCACATAGAAGAGGCCACAGGGACAGGTAAGACAGTACACCACATATTCAGAAGAACATGTAAAAAAGTCTGGTAAGGTGTACTGCTTCCCTTTACATATGAAATCTTTCTGTCGATGGGTTACATGGGGACAGGTGAGGCAACAGGCTTTCTTACACTGATACATTCCTTTAATGTGAAAAAATGTTAGGGAAGGGGTGCTGCTGTTGCCTCTGTTATTATTCTTAATCTTGCTGGGCGCTATACTTGCCTTTATATTTTTGTCTCTTCTATAGCTTACTGTCGGGCGTTCAGATAAAGAGGTTTTAAGGTGTGGATCTTCTTTTAAAATAGGCCAATGTTTGACAAGGATCCTCTCCATTTGTCTGAATTGGCTGTGAAATTGTGTGACAAAACGCACTACGGGTGTTGTCTCTTCTTTTTCATCCTGTGTCTTGTGCGTTCTGGGAACTAATTCAGTGTTGGAATAATGTTGGAAAGCACCTTCAATAAGATCTTCAGGATATCCCTTTTCAGAAAACTTGGGCCAGATTCACGTAGCTCAGCGGATCTATAGATCCGCTCGATCTACGTGAATTAAGATCCGCTCCCGCAAGTTTAGGAGGCAAGTGGCTAATTCACAAACCACTTACCTCCAAACTTGCGACGGCGGATCCTAAATCCCCCAGCGGAATTCAAATTCCGCGGCTAGGGGAGTGTCATATTTAAATCAGGCGCGTTCCCGCGCCGATTTAAATGCGCATGCGTCGTCCGTGGAATTTCCCGGCGTGCATTGCTCCCACTGAGGACGTCAGTGGTTGCGACGTGAGCGGGACTTGCGACGCGCGTGTTCGTGAATCGGCGTACGCAAACGACGTAGGAAAATTCAAATTTGACGCGGGAACGCCGGCTATACTTAACATTGGCTGCGCCTGATAAAAGAAGGGGTAAGTATACGACGGAAAACCGCTACGGAAACAACGTAAGAACACTGCGACGGGTCCGCGTACGTTCGTGAATTTGCGTATCTCGCTGATTTACATATTATTTATCGTAAATCAGCGGGAACGCCCCCGGCGCCATTTTTAAATTTAAAAAAAGATCCGACAGTGTAACACAGTGTAACACTGTCGGATCTAGCCCTATCTATGCGTATCTGATTCTATGAATCAGGCGCATAGATAGGACCAGTTTACGTCAGAGATACGATGGTGTATCTGTAGATACACCGTCGTATCTCTTTGTGAATCTGGCCCTTGTCTTTAAGTATTAGACCATGAGTAATGTAGTCCTTGGGCCAGATTCACAAAGAGATACGACGGTGTATCTACAGATACACCATCGTATCTCTGACTTACACTGGTCCTATCTATGCGCCTGATTCATAGAATCAGATACGCATACATAGGGCTAAGATCTGACAGTGTTACACTGTCGGATCTTTTTTTCAATTTAAAAATGGCGCCGGGGGCGTTCCCGCTGATTTACGATAAATAATATGTAAATCAGCGAGATACGCAAATTCACGAACGTACGCGGACCCGTCGCAGTGTTCTTACGTCGTTTCCGTAGCGGTTTTCCCGTCGTATACTTACCCCTGTTTTTAGCAGGCGCAGCCAATGTTAAGTATAGCTGGCGTTCCCGCGTCGAATTTGGATTTTCCAACGTCGTTTGCGTACGCCGATTCACGAACACGCGCGTCGCAAGTCCCGCTCACGTTGAAACCACTGACGTCCTAGTGACGTCAGTGGGAGCAATGCACGCCGGGAAATTCCCCGGACGGCGCATGCGCATTTAAATCGGCACGGGAACGCGCCTGATTTAAATAGTACACTCCCCTAGCCGCGGAATTAGAATTCCGCCGGGGGATTTAGGATCCGCCGTCGCAAGTTTGGAGGTAAGTGGTTTGTGAATTAGCCACTTGCCTCCTAAACTTGCGGGAGCGGATCTTAATTCACGTAGATCGAGCGGATCTATAGATCCGCTGAGCTACGTGAATCTGGCCCCTTATGTCTAGTGAAATTATGCTTCAGGCGACAGAATTGACTTTTCGGGATGTTTTTTAACCATCGGGGATGGTGGCAACTCCGATAGTGTAGAAAAGAATTCCCAGCAGTGGGTTTCACAAAATTTTGGGCGCAGATGGTGGTATTATCATATGAGAGCTCCAGATCTAAAAAAGCTAAGGTTTTGTCATCAGTAACTGCTGTAAAAGATAGGCCCATGGTGTTGGAGTTACAGTGTTCAAGAAACTTAGGGATTAGCTCATCGGGGCCATCACAGATGATAACTATATCATCTATGTACCTGCCGAAAAATACAAGATGAGAGGAAAAGGGATTGTTATACCATATATAGTGAAGTTCCCAATAGCCTATGGTCAAATTTGCATAACTAGGTGCAAAATTGGCTCCCATGGCTGTTCCTTGAACCTGTATAAAAAAACTCACCATTATTTTCAAAATAATTGTGTGTGAGACAATATTTGAGCAAATCCAGTAGAAAGTGGATTTGTCGGGTATTAAGCAATGGGTCTTGGTTTAGGAAATATTGGGTGGCTAGAATCCCCACATCATGGGGTATCGATGTATACAATGATACTACATCCAGGGAAAGCCAGCGATAGGACTTTTCCCACTGATAGGGTTGAAGCATCTGGAGTAGATGTGTACCATCCTTAATGTAGGAAGGAAGATTCGCCACTAGGGGCTGTAGGAAATGATCTATGTAGATCGAAAAATAACTAGTGACACTTTCCATTGCTGCCACTATGGGTCTCCCAGGAGGATTCGACTGATTTTTATGAACTTTGGGTAGATAATAAAAGTACGGCGTCTTGTAAAAATCATGGAGTAAAAAGGCCACTTCCGTTTTAGTTACCAGACCTTCAACTTTTGCTGCGTTGACTAAATCATGGGCCTCTTGTGAAAAGACCGGCAAAGGGTAAATTTTCAACTTACAGTAGGTGGTAGTATCGGATAAGAGACGAGAGCTCTCTGCCTGATAGTCAGTCAAATTCTGAATCACTATACCTCCGCCTTTGTCTGCTTGGCGTATAACAATGGATTTGTTTTCAGTGAGTCGCTTCAAAGCTATATTTTCTGCTACTGAAAGTTTTTGTGTGGTGGTTTGTTCACACATACGTAAAATTTCGCTGTAGACTACTTGATAAAAGCTTTGTATATATGGCCCTTTGGAATAGGTAGGATAAAAAATGGATTTCGGTCTTAACTTGGTTTGTACTATTGGTGGTGACGTAGAAAGGTGTTGGGTTAGTAGTTCGACATAATCGTCGGAATCTTCAGTATACAAAAGTTCAAGGTGATCAAGGGCCATTTTTTCAGGGACACTGCAGTTTTGGAAAAGGTCTTGACTGATAGGACAAGTATCGGTAGGAGGGACATCCAACGTGGCTTTGGTGGTTTTTAAATTAAAGAAACGCTTAACAGTAATATTCCGAATAAACCTATTAAGATCTAAAAATAGGGTAAACGGGTTTGGTGGGGCCATAGGTGCAAAGGTGAGGCCTCGGGCTAACAAGGACTCCTTGGATGTAGTTAGGGTGTGGTCGGATAAGTTGAAGATTTTAATAGTTTTTGTACTTTTCTTTTCGGCGTCTCCTTCTGCCCCCTCTTCTGCCTCTGTATCTAATTTTCTTTTGGGGCAGGACAGGGGGGCTATCACTAAAAAAGGGGGAACTAGGGTTGTTAAATGAGATGATGAGGTGTTGGTTGATTGTAGGTCAGTTATCATAGCCGGAAATGATGAGAGTGGGGAATGGATTACATCTATAGCTGAACTGGTTCCTGGTTTTGGAGAAACTATGGGGTCTTCAGACACAGGATTAGAAAGAACTAGAGATCCTGGGGGACTAGGGTGAACTGTGAGAGAAACATTAACTGAAACTGGAGAATTGGCACTATTAGTAATAGATACCTCAAACTGTTCTGGACTGGTGGTAGAACATACATGGTTAGGGGCCGGGGGGTTATCAGATTTGCAAGAAGTAGGACTTCTTTTTTTAGGAAAATGTCGATGGGAGAAAAGTGGTCTAATAGTGGGTCTAGGGACACAGTCCATGAGTGTTATAGGACCTGTATGTCCCTCTAGACGAGTAGATTCATATTCAAGATTAGGATGACTGGGTTGAAGGCTTTTCTTCCAACAGAAGATTCTGTTGGTGTTGTAGTCGTCAAAATCTCTCCTGATTTTGTGAAGTTTGGTGCCTAATAAGAGGTCTTCCTGAAACTTCGTGTTTAGTTTCAGCCTCCTCAACCATGAGGAGGGTATGCAGGAAACCGAGGTCTGGAGTTCGGAGATACTTTCTTGGATTTTAACTAAAATTGACTGATACTGAACATCTCTTTGCTTAATTAATATTTGCATCCACTTTTGGGTACAAAACTCTGAGTTGCCAGCCCACTCGGAGGTGAGGGCTGCATTTAAAAAGGAACAGGTCTTAGTAATTCTCAAACCTCTTGGTTAGATTTTATATTTAACATAGTGTTGGAGAAAAAACTTGTCCCACCATTGCTGATTGGCAGAGACAATAAGGTCTTCTATTTTTCTAAAACGAGCACATATAATTCTATAAATAGATCTGGGAATGGACATAGTAGGGTTAAAAAAGGAAGCAGGAAAAAGGGTATATATTTCATCAAGGATTTCGTATTTGGCTGACTCTATATCAAGTATGATTTCCATGGTGATAAGGAAAGGGAATTGGGAGGAGATAAAAAAGTATAGTAGAGAGTGTTTTTTTCTCTATTCTTAAAGTTTAGGAAATGAAATAAATTAATTCATTCAACAGGTAATCTGTTGTAGACTGGGATGTTAACATAAATTGTACAAACACTTCAGATGGTAGCAGCTCGATAATGGAACTTCACAAATAGAAAATCAGACAAAAAACAATAAAATCAAAACCAAACTGAGATGTGAAGGATAAAAATACACGCATAAGAATGGGGGGAGGGGGTTCATATAACAGCTGAGAAAATGAAAAAATGGATATAGGGAGTGGGGAAGAAGTCAATTTCAGCTGTCTATGAAGGAATTGTGATAAAAGTATATATAATTAAAAATGTGATGTAAAAATTATTATTGTGATACAAGTTCAGTCCATAGGAAGTTCATGGAACAGTAGCACAAAATAATATGTATATATTCTATATACTCTTGCTTGGAGGGCTGCCAGCTGCCAAGAAGAAGCAATTCTGAAACAACAACAAAAGAACAAAAAGCGGCGCCCTCTAAGCGTAGTATAAAGTTTAATAGAAAACACAAACAACAATAATTCTTATGAGGGGTTACTCACAAGACTGCAGGGGGTATAGGCAATAAAGATACTGGTGTCATCTGTGGCTGACGTCCGGAGTACATGAACTCTGCTATGTTGGTCTTATCTCAGGCTTCAGGCAATCAGCGTGATGGATTATCCACAGGGTGGGGGCCGGGTGCGGCGTCTCTGAATGTCCCTGGATGGTAACACAGCTCTGGTAAGAAGGGAGACACAGGAACGCCATGTTCGGCGTGGTGGAACGCAGCCGTGGAGCGCAAGCAGCAGAGCGTCACTTCCGGTTTCAGTCACAGGGCGGTGCACGCATTCGAGGCATGCATGCCTCTACGTCAGGCTCTATGGGGGCCATCTTGGATGAGGGACAAAAGAACAGCTCAAACGGAGCTGATAGGTTGATACTAAATTACCCGGAAATCAACTTAACACAGCGGGGAACCAAAAGACAATAACAAATAAGGAAATACATTCTGGCGAATCTCACAAGGGACTGGTCATTGTTGAAAGAAAGGGGGAAAGGGACTACAATTATTAAACAATAATTATTAAACAATTATTGGGCAACTAATAAAATGTATGTATATGGGAATTGTCATGTTAAAACAAGAAGCAATTACTATGAGACTAACAAAGTCTTTTGTTAATGATAAAATCAAGATAAAAGATTATATTAAAAAAAAAAATTCAATTAAAAAGATATGTCCCATATACAGTACATACATTTTATTAGTTGCCCAATAATTGTTTAATAATTATTGTTTAATAATTGTAGTCCCTTTCCCCCTTTCTTTCAACAATGACCAGTCCCTTGTGAGATTCGCCAGAATGTATTTCCTTATTTGTTATTGTCTTTTGGTTCCCCGCTGTGTTAAGTTGATTTCCGGGTAATTTAGTATCAACCTATCAGCTCCGTTTGAGCTGTTCTTTTGTCCCTCATCCAAGATGGCCCCCATAGAGCCTGACGAAGAGGCACGCATGCCTCGAACGCGTGCACCGCCCTGTGACTGAAACCGGAAGTGACGCTCTGCTGCTTGCGCTCCACGGCTGCGTTCCACCACGCCGAACATGGCGTTCCTGTGTCTCCCTTCTCACCAGCACTGTGTTACCATCCAGGGACATTCAGAGACGCCGCACCCGGCCCCCACCCTGTGGATAATCCATCACGCTGATTGCTTGAAGCCTGAGATAAGACCAACATAGCAGAGTTCATGTACTCCAGACGTCAGCCACAGATGACACCAGTATCTTTATTGCCTGTACCCCCTGCAGTCTTGTGAGTAACCCCTCATAAGAATTATTGTTGTTTGTGTTTTCTATTAAACTTTATACTACGCTTAGAGGGCGCCGCTTTTTGTTCTTTTGTCACTGATTGCAGTGATCATTTATTTTCTGATCACTGCATTTAGTGTCATTTGTAACAGAAAAAAGTGTTAGGGCAGTTAGTCTTAGGCCCCTTTAGGTCCAGGGTAGCCCCCTACCCCCCTAATAAAGGTTTAACCCCTTGATCACCGCCCTAGTTAAACCCTTTCACCCCCTATTGCCAGTGTCACTAAGCGATCGGTTTTCTGATCACTGTATTAGTGTCACTGTTGCCGCTAGGTAGCTAGTTTTTTTTTTTTGAGGTTCGCCGCCAGGTTTCTATAGCGTTAGGTACCCCCATAAATAAAGGCTTTAACCCCTGATTGCCCCTAGAGTTAACTCTTTCACCAGTGATCACCGTATAAGTGTCACTGGTGACGCAGGTTAGCCAGTTAGTTATTTAGTTATATTACGTTCGCCGCCAGGTTTTTAGAAAGCGTCAGGTACCCCCATATATTACCTAATAAAGGTTTTAACTCCCTTATTGCCCCCTAGTTAACCCTTTCACCAGTGCTCACCGTATAAGTGTTACGGTTGACGCTGGTTAGTTAGTTTGCTGTTTATAGCATCAGGGCACCTGCCGTATATAACCCAATAAAGGTTTAACCCCCTGATCGCCCGGCGGGTGATATCAATTAAATTTTAGCGTCAGTCAGGGTCTGCGTTGCCCCAGGCAGCGTTAGGTTAGTGCTAGTAACGCTTACACCCACACACAAAGTATACACCCCCCTTAGTGGTATAGTATCTGAATGGATCGATACCTGATCTGATCAGATCTATACTAGCGTACCCAGCAGTTTAGGGTACCCAAAAACGCATTATTAGCGGAATCAGCCCAGATACCAGCTAGCACCTGCGTTTTGCCCCTCCGCCCAGCCCAACCCACCCAAGTGCAGTATCGATCGATCACTGTCACTTCAAAAACACAACACACATAACTGCAGCGTTCGCAGAGACAGGCCTGATCCCTGCGATCGCTAACAGTTTTTTTTTGTAGCTTTTTCTTCATTTGCTGACAGATCAGGTGCTTTTTTACCTGTGAATCCTTACTAGTGTACCACTAAATTTAGAGCCCAAAATGGCAAAGCCAATGTACAATAGTAAGCAGGCCTACGAGTTCATGTGCATGACAGATAGTGAAGAGGAGGTCACGCATCTGTCAGATTCTGGCTCAGAATACGAACCCGTTTACGACAGCGGCTCCATGCCAGATAGCTCTGACAACGAAGTTGTAGTCCCTGCTAAGGCCAGGCGTACCCGACCTCGTTCTGATGTTGTTGAGCAGCAAGAACCGCAGGACCCTTGTATGGAGCAGAGAAGTACTAGCGCCGCTATTCCTTCTGGTGAACTGGCAAGCACCAGCAGCCTAGTACACCCTGGTCGTTTATCCAGCACTGCAGTATCACGTGGTGACGTGGCGAGTCCCATAAGTGCAGTTCAAGCTGGCGAGGTGGCAAGCACAAGTAGTGTCCCGCTGCCACCAAGAAGAAGGCAAAGACAGGCCCGTCGTGCCCTCTCTGCAGAATTTGCCTATCCTGATTGGGTCCCCACCACTTCTGCAGAACCCGTACTTCCCCCATTCACTGGCCAACCCGGTATTCAGGTGGATACAGTTGATTTTACGTCACTTGATTTTTATTCGCTGTATTTCACGGAAGATCTCTATGGATCTATTGTGGACCAGAGTAATTTATATGCTGGTACCTACATCGCCGCTAATCCCCAGTCCCTCCTTGCCAAAGAATGGAAACCACTTAGGCCTCGTACACACGACGGGATCTATCCGCTGGGATTGATACGCGGATCAGTTCCAGCGGACAAATCTGGTCGTCTGTACGGCCTAGCGGATATTTATCCGTGGAGATTCCTCGGGCCGATCGATTTCAAGCGGATATAAATTTCTTAGCATGCTAAGAAATCTATCCGCTTGAATCGGGTCCAGCGGATTGATCCGGTGGTCTGTACAGACTCACCGGATCAATCCGTCTGCTCCCCTCCCTCGCATGCGTCGTAATGATTCGACGCATGCGTGGAAGTACTTACCTTACGGCGCGTCACGTCACCGCGGATGAATTCCGCGCGGATTTTGATCCGATGGTGTGTACAAGCCATCGGATCCAAATCCGGAGGAGGAATCTCCGCTGGAAACGGTCCGGTGGACCGTTTCCAGCGGAGATCCCCTCGTGTGTACGGGGCCTTACGGTTTCCGAATTTAAGACCTTTCTGGGCCTTACCATTAACATGGGCATACACCAATTTCCGAAGTTGTGGATGTATTGGTCCACACATCCAATTCACAATATGCCCATATTCTCTGCTCACATGGCCAGGAATCGATACGAGGCGATCCTGCGGTTCTTGCATTTCAGTGACAATGCACTTTGTTCTCCGCGTGGAGACCCTGAATTTGACCGGCTCTACAAAATTCGGCCCCTCATAAACCATTTCAATGAACGTTATGCAGCCTTGTTTAATCCTCAGCAAGTTGTATGCGTTGATGAGTCCCTGATTACATTTTCTGTCTGCTTGTCTTTCAAGCAGTTCCTTCCCAGCAAGCGTGCCAGATACAGGGTCAAGCTCTATAAGCTTTGTGACAGGGCAACAGGCTACACATGGAGCTTTAGGGTTTATGAGGGCAAAGATAGTCAGGTAGAGCCGGAAGGATGCCCAGATTACATAGGGAGCGCTGGCAAGATGGTGTGGGACTTGGTGTCACCCTTATTCGGAAAGGGGTACCACTTGTATGTGGACAATTATTACAGCAGCGTGCCACTTTTTAGTCACTTGTTTGATCATCAGATTGGAGCATGTGGCACCGTGTGACCTAATCTCCGGGGCTTTCCCCAGCAGCTTGTAGATTCCCGTCTTAGGCTGGGGGCGAGAGCCTGCCGCAGGTGTAATAATTTGCTCGCTGTGAAGTGGCAGGACAATAAGAATGTTTTGCGTTCTTACCACCCTTCACGCAGACACGACAGTACAAATTCGTACGGCGACTGGTGTTGTGGAGAAACCCCTCTGTGTCCAGGAATATAACCAAAATATGGGAGGGGTGGACCTCAACGACCAGTTGATGGCGCCGTATCATATTGCCCGTAAGGCGAGACGCTGGTACAAAAAAGTGTCTCTATATTTATTTCAGTCAGTAATTTGGAAGAGAGGGGGCAAGAAGAAAAAGACAGCGAGAACATTAGGCCAAGGAATTTATAATTTGAGTGAAGCCATTTTTTCCGAAGATGAACTGAAAGTACTTGATTTGGGACTCAAATACGCCCCGGAAAAAAATTTGGATCACTTCAATACGTATATTGATCTTCAAAAATTTATAAGGAAACTTAATTTGAAAAAACATTTTTCCCTTAACCCTAATGAAACAACACAACAACAATCTATTTACAAACAAACCAAACTCAAAAATCGCTCTGTTTACAATCCACAAACAAAAGGCAACCAATGTATTTCGGCCTTCAAGAAAATGGTGGAACAAGAAATAAAACAGATTGAAAATAAAGGAAAGAAACACACAAGAAATATCTGGAAAACCATTAAAGAAATCTCTAAGAAGAAGGGAGTGGTCTTCAGACCAGCAGACAAAGGGGGGGGTCTCGTGATTTTAAATATTAAAGACTATGAACAAGAAATGGAAAATTTACTGAAGGTGGAAGGAACATATAAGAAATTAAAAGGAAACCCTAAGTTCCAGTATGAGAAATTACTCAGGACGTATGTTAAGAAAGGCCGAGATATGCAGATCCTGACTAAAAAGGAATCGGACTATTTGGTAACTGAAGCAAGTAAGACTCCTGTAATATACCAAGTACCAAAAATTCACAAACGACAAGTCAATCCGCCTGGTAGACCCATCATTAGCGGTATAAATTCAGTCTTTTCTAGACTAGGTGAATACCTTGACCAGTACTTGAAACCAATAGTATCCCAGGGGAGATCACATCTGAAAGATGGCACACAATTGATTAAAGAGCTTCAAAACTTTGACAACACAGAAAATCTTTTGCTTGCCACCATAGATGTAGAATCATTGTACACCAGCATAAATCAAACTGATGGCCTTAAAGGAGTAGAAGAAGCGCTACATGAAAAATCGGATATGAGACAGGAACAAATCCATTACATTTTAGAGGGACTCCAACTAGCAATGCAACACAACCATTTCTGGTACAATAAAGAATATTACGTGCAAACAAGGGGAGTAGCGATGGGGGCTCGCTATGCCCCAAGCGTCGCAAATCTATTCATGGATATGTGGGAACAACAGTACATCTATAATCAACACATACCACAAATGAAACTATACAGGCGATATATAGATGATATTATCATCTTATGGGAAGGATCATCTGATACACTTGAACTCTTTATACAAAAACTTAATCAGAACCGTTTTAACATCAGATTCACGGGTAAATGGCATAAAGAAATTATTGAATATCTAGATCTGGAGATCTTCAAGCATGAAGGAACATTGTGTACTAAGACATACTTCAAGCAAACAGACAGAAATGGGTATATACCCACAATTAGTTGCCATCACAGTAAATGGATATCAAATATTCCAAAAGGCCAACTCCTTAGAATAAGGAGGAATTGCCACAGAATTGAGGACTTTGACACACAAGCGGACCTGTTACTTAATAGATTTGAAGAGAAAGGCTACCAACATCTACCATTACTAAAATTAAAAGAAAACATACGAAATATGGATAGAGCACTATTACTAAATACAAATCTAAGACCAAAGGGAAACACGTATGATACAGCCTTCATAACAGAATATAGCAATCAATATCGGCAATTAGAAAAAATTATGAAAAAATATTGGCCTATTCTCAAAGAGGACATTTCATTAGCAAAAATTCTACCTAACAAACCACACTTCATTTACCGGAAGGCACCGACCTTGAGGAAACAACTAGTACACAATGTGGTGAATCCACCAAAACCAGTTGAATTGTGCCCGGAATTAAAAGGGTTCTACAGGTGTCAGAGATGCCTCCCATGTAAAAAAAGCAAAAAACAAACGCGAAGACGCCTCACCTTCTCATCGAACACTTACCATAAAGAATATCGTATTAGAAAACTCATAACCTGTAATACCACGCATGTGA
This sequence comes from Rana temporaria, assembly GCF_905171775.1. Classification (NCBI taxonomy): domain Eukaryota; kingdom Metazoa; phylum Chordata; class Amphibia; order Anura; family Ranidae; genus Rana; species Rana temporaria. The sequence goes on from NC_053491.1 coordinate 308,992,053, forward strand.
CATATGTGGTTGAATGTCCCTGCAAATTGCAATACATAGGCAGAACCACAAGGCCTCTAAAAGTCAGAATAAGGGAACATATAAAAAACATCCGCAAAGGGTTCCCATACCACAGTTTGTCGAAACATTTTAGTGAAGTACATAACAATGACCCTTCCCAAATGATATTCTATGGCATAGACACAGTACAAGATCACTGGAGAGGAGGAAATAGAAAAATACAAATTTCACAAAACGAAACTGAGTGGATTTATAGGATGGGGACTTTGGCACCAAAAGGAATGAACATAGACATTGATCTTAACTGTTACATATCCAACTACTAACTCCTAAACCCAGGAAATGATCCTATAATAGTTAATTTGATGTTATCACTGGGAGATATAACATAAATTATACAACACACAAGTTTTGGGATACAATAAGGTGAAATAAGTCTTTGGATGCAGTCCTTATCAGTTGCAACTATTCCTATCTGGAACTACCACACCAACCCTCTTAAACTCATTCCCTTAGTGAAGGGGAGTAATATATACAAATATATAAAATATAACAGAAAATAAGGGAAGACAAAGAAATACTATATAACCGAATAGCCCAGCCATAGTAACTTTTTATTTTGATTTCACACTACCTGGGACAATCCTGAAAACATGGTACACAACCCTTCCACTGTTCCCTTTAGAGACCATGGTTCCTCCAAATCCTTGAACTTATGTAGGAACATTTAACCTAATATATAATGGTAATTGATACAATACCCAATTTAGGTCAATTTACATCCAGGGCACAAATGGTTAAGGGGCTCACATAAAAACTAAATCTATTTTCATCTAAGGGCCCTTTCACACTGGGGCATTTTTCAAGCGCTTTAGCGTTAAAAAAAGCGCCTGTAAAACGCCTGAAAGAAGCTGCATCTGCAATCCCAATTTGAAAGCTCGAGTGCTTTCACACTAAAGCGCCTGAAAAACACCCCAGTGTGAAAGTGGTCTTAGCGTTAAAAAAAGCGCCTGAAAGAAGCTGCATCTGCAATCCCAATGTGAAAGCCTGAGTGCTTTCACACTGAGGCGCTGAGCTGGCAGGGCGTCAAAAAAAGTCCTGCATGCAGCTTCTTTGCAGCGCTTTAGGAGCGGTTAATACACCGCTCCTAAAGCCCCCTTCCCATTGAGGAAGCTTTTTTTAACGCCAGAGCGCCTGAAAAGCGCCTCAGTGTGAAAGGGGTCTTAGCAGCGCTTTACCAGCGTTTTTCGAGCGCTGGCAGTGTGAAAGGCCTCTGAAAGCACTTGGGCTTTCACATTGGGATTGCAGATGAGGCTTCTTTCAGGCGCTTTACAGGCTTTTTTTAAACGCCAAAGCGCCTAAAAAACGCCCGAAAAACGCCCCAGTGTGAAAGGGGTCTAAGTGATATGTTCTCACACACAAAGACTATTAATATCAACCTTCTATTGGATTCATTAATAAAATATAGCCCCCGATACATTATAGTCACCACACTAATTCATAACATAACGGTGAAATTTACTAAACATTAACTATCAGATTTATAGAGGGACTAATATGATGTAACATATATTTTTAAGTTAAAGTTGATCAATTAAATGGTATGTAAAACGGTACCCAATTTCCTGCTCTATAAAAAGCATATCTGCTACAACCTAAGTTTAGGTTTATATGTATAAATATTTAATATCCTCAATTCCATATATTCCCATTTTTTGGTTTATCCCCATAGGGGTTAAATTACTCAATTCCACTGGGTGATTGAGCAGATCATATTCTTTACATATATTTAGCAAACACGCCTCCCGTATTGCATCTGAAACCCTCGATTTGATCAAAGGGGTTTGGCCCCTCCCTGATAGGAGGGAATTGGCTGCCGAATATCATACAAAAATGAGTGTGAAGTGACAGACGTCTATCACCTTTGAAAACGTCCATAGACGAAACTAGTCAGGTGACCTTCAGCGTCTGTTACCTCACACGTACGCACCGCTACTAGTTACTTCCGGGTACGGACTTCAGAGCCGTGGAGCATCAGCCGCGACACGAGCTGCGAGATACCGCTGGGCTAACCTAACGCACCGGGCGAGTGTACAAACTAGTTGGAGGACTGGGACCTAGTCTTACAGCTGCTGCTAGCACAAGAACGGGTTTATTTTATTTTATATTTTTTATTTGTGTCACTCGTTTTTTCTTGCCTGGCTTGTAGCAATTTTAAAACCTTTTATGTACTTGATGTGATCACCTTTTAGTAAAGCTGATCATCAAGTCTAGAATCTACTACTCTATGTGGATTTCCTTTATCTTTCATACTATCGAAAACTTATGAGAAAAGACACGGCACCCTGGGAGAAAGCTGCCCCGCACCAGACTGAAATAAGGAGGAGAGGTAATCATCTGATAGCTCACTGAAGCTTATTTCAGACAAGCCCTACACCCCCTCGAGGGGACATCTGTCCGGTGAGTGGGGAGACAACAGGGGGGATCGCCAGCCAAATCAAAGTGTGAATAGAGGAAAATTGATGAGAGCAGAATAAGGATTATCTGTTTAATCATGTTGGGGATCATATTGCTCAATTAACCCCCATTAAGGAACACCTGATGTTTTTGGTTTTTATTCTTCTTACTTTGGCTTTGGAATCTTTTGAATGAAATTGTGAATAATACTTTCTAAACATCTATACAACTGATCGCAGTAGAAACTTTTGGATACTAACACATTAATAATCCAAAGTGCAACTAATCACTAATTGCGGGGCTCACAGCCCAATGTGAAATTTAGTGAACTATATATATATATTTTCTTCACATCATTTTTTTCCTTTTTCAACTTGCATTATTTTTATCTGAGGACACATTTATTATTACTCAATTTTGAGCAGCACCTAGCACTTTAAATGGGCACAGTTTGAAGCTATAATAGCTTGCATTGTAAAGGATTTGTTTACATTTTTTGCAATTTTTTCTTTTTCCCCTTTTTTTCTGTTGGATTGAACATTGATATTGGATACACACTTTATATATGATTCAGATAACTAGCGTTTATCACGGAATAAGAGTTTTTCACTTGGGGGCCATCTCTATATATATATATTTTTTTGGCCAACTTACATATTTTTTTTATTATATATATTTTTTAGTGAACTGATTACCAACAGAAGCTTGCACATTGGATTACTGAAAATTTCCCAGTCCAAATATAATTGATATTACCTACCAATATTACACTGGGTCTAGGGGACACCAACTAATATCCCTTTCTCTAACGTATCGTTTCTTTATATATAATTTGAGCCTCTTTCTTAAACACCTTTTAATGTCCTTGGCGGATACACAGGAACCATTCATCAATTGAGAGTGGAAATACACTGCCAATTAATAAAAAGGGGGACCTCACATCCTAATGGTGGCTATATATTTAAGCTAAACCAAAGGAAGGAACCCAACATTCATTATTTGCCTATATACTTGCATATCACTTAAAGATAGAAAGCCCATCACCAGACCAGCAGCGCCACTTACCCCAAAACGTCAACAACTATATTTATTTCAATTGACTCTACTGAATGCTTTTGTCTTATACAAAGCTTTAGGACGGAATGGATCCTTCCTTGACTTCCAGGAGGAGATCATCACAGAACTCCTGTATCCAGGCGGTTCTACACCTCGCCATCCCCTACCAAATGCAGTAAGCCGACTGCATGAGAGGCATTTTTCGTATGCCCTCTATTGCTATCATGAGGGATATTTACATTCCCTGAAATAACAATAAAAATGGTAAAAAATAAATAAAATGGAATGAACAGTTTACAAATAAAATAAAAAAAGCTAAGTAAATATATATATATATAAAAAAAAAAAAAAAAAGCATCCCTGTCCCCCCCTGCTCTTGCGCAAAGGCGAACGCAAGCGTCGGTCTGGAGTCATATGTAAACAGCAATTGCACCATGCATGTGAGGTAATACCGCGAAGGGCAGATCGAGGGCAGTCATTTTAGCAGTAGACCTCTGTAAATCTAATGTGGTAACCTGTAAAGGCTTTTAAAGGCTTTTAAAAATGTATGTAGTTTGTCGCCACTGCGTAAAGTATTACGTGTTTGGTATCCATGTACTCGGCCTAAGATCATCTTTTTTATTTCATCAATAATTTGCTTTAAAATTAAAAAAAGTGTATTTTTTCACCAAAAAATGCGTTTGAAAAATAGCTGCGCAAATACTGTGTAATGCAACACCCACCATTTTAATCTGTAGGGCCTTTGCTTTAAAAAAATATATAATGTTTGGGGGTTCAACTTAACTTTCTTGCAAAAAGAAAATATGTTTTTATGTAAACAAACAGTGTCAGAAAGGGCTTTGGGGCAGATCCACAAAGCACTTACGCCGGCGTATCTCGAGATGCGCAGCGTAAGTGTAAATATGCGCCGGCGTATCTATGTGCCGTATCCCCAAAACGAGATACGCCTGAAAAATAGTTTTTTCCGACGAACGTAATTTTTCTACACCGGCGCATCATGGGCGCAAAAATACGCTGGACGCACCATTGTTTTGCTATGCAAATATGCAAATGAGGGAGATACGGCGATCCACGAAAGTACGTTTGACCGGCGCAGGCTACGCGCTGTGCGCGTAAGCTGAATGTCCGGTCTAAAGTTACCCCTCATAAAAGCAGCTTTAACTTTGCACCAGACGTGTGCAAGTCAGCTAAAGCAACACCGTTAGGGACAAGCTGAGCACCCACACTTGCAGGACAACAATCTGTATGCCAACATGCCAGGGGCATCCATGGTCATAGCTATACTACTGGCTTTAGATGCGCGCAGAAGGAGAAGGGAACGGAGGAGGAGGAGGGCACGGGAGAGGAGGGCTCGGGAGAGGATATACCAACCGTGCATAAACGTCTTTGGCATGTGTGATTTGGAGGTGTTTTGCATCTTCAGATTCACCCCTACTGCCATCCTGGAAATAGCCACAACCCTGAAAGATGACATCACCAGCCAGACACGACGCTCACATGCAGTGGAGCCACTGGTCAAGGTACTGGCAACACTCCATTTCCTTGCCAGTGGCTCTTTTCAGCGTACAAGTGGAGTGGTGGCTGGGATGGCACAGTCCTCCATTAGCAGATGTGTGCACCAGGTTATCCCTGCAATCCTCAGACGCATGGCCAACCAAATCATCAGACCCACCCAGGAGGACCTGCGGATGAAGGCAATGCGTGATTTCTACAGAATTGCAGAATTCCCACGCACCGTGGGGGCCATTGATTGCACACATGTGGCACTACGGCCCCCCATGAGACAGAGCACCTATACCGCAATCGGAAGCACTGGCATTCCATCAACGTACAGGTGATAGCCGATGCCCAATGCCTCATATGGCACGTCCGTGCCAAACACCCAGGGACCAGCCACGACAGCTACATATACCGTCAAAGCCCCATCCCAATATAATTCGAACAGAACATGTATGGGGACAGCTGGCTGGTTGGTGAGTGACATGGGTGTCAGGCATGACTGCCCCCCCCATGATGCAGACATCACGAGGGGCACATGCACGACTAACATCCTCCTGTTTTTTCCCTTCCAGGTGACTCTGTATATGCACTTGGACCCCATCTCATGACTCCATTCCGGAATCCCCAAACCAGAGGAGAGCAAAGATACAATGAAGCACATGCACGTACCTGTGGAGTGGTGGAACGCACCTTTGGCCTCCTGAAGTCCCGTTTCCGATGCCTGGATAAGTCTGGGGGTACCCTGTTGTATTCCCCAAACTTTGTGTGCCAGATCATCGGGGCATGTTGCATGCTGCACAACTTCGCCGTGAGAAATGGCCTGGAGATTGACATACGTGATGACCTGACCCCCGAACCAGACAATCCCCCCCTGACCGAGGATACCCCGTCTTCTGAGGGAAGAGCAGTCAGGAGATGCCTCGCAGTAGGCATCTTTGCACGTTAAACACACATTCATCATGGCACCAGCACAATGCACGCATGCACACCACTGTGGTCCCTAGCACACACACCCCACATCCTCATCAAATTGGATTAGCACAAGTCCACCATGCAGGACTTGGGAGCAGCAACGCCACGCCAAGGCTCCAATTATGTCACTGTACATTCATACACCATACACATGGACCTGGGGATCACTTCTCCCTGGTCCTGGGGATCCCTTCTCCACCACAACCGAGGGTGACACCCCTTTTCCGGCAGGAATGTCACCCCCACAATCATACATCATTCACACTGTAGCCTGCCTGGGCTACAAAAAAAAAAAATCATAATCACAGTAAAAGAACAAATACACATAAAACACTCAAAAAAAAAATACAAAAACCTAACAGCGCTGGCGTGCCCCACGCCTGGGGCGGCCACGGCCCCGGCTCCTAAGGGGAGACTCATGGGGGGGGGGAATCAGGGGAAGGAGGAGCATCCCCTGGTCTCTGCCCACCTGGCGGCCTGCCGTCCAACGCCAGGGCGATTCTGGTGAGGCCCACATCAATGGCTGCCGTGTTGGCCTGGACAACCTGGGTCAGGGCGCGCACCTCCTGACCAACGCCTGCTGTGGTGGTCTGCAGGTCGTTAAAGCATGTAATCATAGCCAGGGAGTTCCAAGACATGTCCTGCACTGACTTCTTGATGGAGGCCATGCTCTCCTCCATGCGGCCCAAAGTCTGAGTAACCTGACCCAGATGGCGGGTCTGACGGGCCTGGTCCCTCCTTCGATTTTCAGGCAGAACCTCTGCCACCCCCCTTGTCTTGCGGATCAAGGTTTTTTTTTCTCTTTTTTACATTATTTGAAAATATAATCAAGTATTTTTTTTCTTTTTTACATTATCTGAAAATATAATCAAGGTTTTTTTTTTTTTTTACATTATCCAAAAATATAATCAAGGTTTTTTTTTTTTTACATTATTTAAACATATAATAAATTTTTTTTTCTTTTTTACAATAAAATCAAGTTTTTTTTTTACATTATTTGAAAATATAATCAAGGTTTTTTTTTCTTTTTTACATTATTTAAAAATATAATCATTTTTTTTTCTTTTTTACATTATCCAAAAATATAATCAAGGTTTTTTTTTCTTTTTTACATTATTTAAAAATATAATCAAGGTTTTTTTTTTTTTTTTTACATTATTTGAAAATATAATCAAGGTTTTTTTTTTTTTCTTTTTTACATTATCCACAAATATAATCAAGGTTTTATAATTTTTTTTGGTATTTTAATTTTTTTGACATATAAAATCACGTTTTAAAAAAAAAAAAAGAAAAAAAATTGGCCCCCAACAAATTAAACCCTCCCCAAAACATCGATTAAAATTTTCAGCTGGCGTTCCAGCGTTTTGGCTTTGTTCCGAATTATAATCAAGGTTTTTTTTTCTTTTTTCTTTTTTACATTATCCAAAAATATAATCAAGGTTTTTTTTTTTTACATTATTTGAAAATATAATCAAGGTTTTTTTTTTTTTTCTTTTTTACATTATCCAAAAATATAATCAAGGTTTTTTTTTCTTTTTTCTTTTTTACATTATCCAAAAATATAATCAAGGTTTTTTTTTTACATTATTTGAAAATATAATCAAGGTTTTTTTTTCTTTTTTACATTATTTGAAAATATAATCAAGGTTTTTTTTTCTTTTTTACATTATCTGAAAATATAATCAAGGTTTTCTTTTTTTCTTTTTTACATTATCCAAAAATATAATCAAGGTTTTTTTCCTTTTTACATTATTTAAAAATATAATCAAGTTTTTTTTTCTTTTTTACATTATTTAAAAATATAATCAAGGTTTTTTTTTTTTACATTATTTGAAAATATAATCAAGGTTTTTTTTTCTTTTCTTTTTTACATTATCCACAGATATAATCACGGTTTTATAATTTTTTTTGGTATTTAAATTTTTTTACATATAAAATCACGTTTTTTAAACCAAAAAAATAAAAAATTTGGCCCCCAACAAATTAAACCCTCCCCAAAACATTTAAGAAAGAGGGGGTGTAGTGGCGCTTGCAGTAAATAAATAAATAAAATAGACAAGAAACGCACAGCAACGTGTGATAATGTCCAAAAAAATGTGTTCCACTCCAAATTCCTCTTTATAATCCTCTCGCATCAATGACTTAAGATGTGAAGGAGGGGATGTGTGAAGATAATGAGATCCAAACAATATTTATGACTCAATGTCTAGAGTTCATACACAATCATATATGATGAAGCAAAATGTGGATAATTGCATTTGTATGAGTGAATCCATGTAACCACAAATAAACGTAGTAAAAGCTTTACCCTTTTACTACGTTTATTTGTGGTTACATGGATTCACTCATACAAATGCAATTATCCACATTTTGCTTCATCATATATGATTGTGTATGAACTCTAGACATTGAGTCATAAATATTGTTTGGATCTCATTATCTTCACACATCCCCTCCTTCACATCTTAAGTCATTGATGCAAGAGGATTATAAAGAGGAATTTGGAGTGGAACACATTTTTTTGGACATTATCACACGTTGCTGTGCGTTTCTTTTATTTTATTTATTTATTTACTGCAAGCGCCACTACACCCCCTCTTTCTTATATGCTGATTGGTGCGTGAGCACTTTCATGTAGTGGCTGCTGCATATATTTGTTTATTTATTTATACACTTTGTTTATTAGTTAGGTTACCCTAGGTTAGTTGTGGTTTTGCGCATTGGTTCCCCCCCTTTTATATACTCCCCAAAACATTGATTACATTTTCAGCTGGCGTTCCAGCGTTTTGGCTTTGTTCCGAATTACTCGGGATGCAAAACGGATGTCTTCGACTTGTGCCCTGCACGACAAGACCTCTGCGATCAGGAGCTGGGCACTATAGGTGTCGACACCGACATTGTGCGGATTGCTCCTCCTGTCCTTGCCACTCCTCCTGCTCCTGCTCCTTCTCCTTCTCCTGCTCCTCCTCTTCCTGAGGCTGCTCTGGCTCCTGGCACTACATCGGCTCCAGGAACCCAGCCCCCAAGGACTCGGGCTACAGGGAAGGCTGCAGGGAAGACTGCAGGGAAGGCTGCTTGGAAGAAAAAGCCAAAAAAATGAGACGGTGCCCCTGATGGAATTTTTATTTGCCTCACAGCCTGGATTGGTGGCTTGGTGGACCCTTGTTTTAATAATTTCAAGCACGCTCTCAAGTGCTGCCTTCCTTGGCATCTTTGTTTTTATTAAGTTGGGTTTTTTGTTTGCCACCATTTTATTATTTCCTATTTTGGCAGAATAAATGCATTTTTGATTTATCATACAAATTTGACCATGTGTATTTTTGAGGAATTTGAGAGATCATTAGTGAGTGGGCAGACCCATTTCCCAAACCTTTTTGTAAACATTAACAAGGTAAAAAAAACCTCCTTGTGGGTAACTTCAAAAAAATAATTATGTTGTTGCAGCCACTTCACACACTCCAAAATCAACCCAAAATATAGATTTCAGAAAAAGTTTGTGCCAACCCCCCCCCCCCCCCCCCACAAAAAAAAGGGTTGCCAATATATATATTTATAATTTTGTAGATCGAAGATACAACTAAAAAACACAACACAAAACAAAACATTATATAACAAGAAATAATCAAGTAAAAAGCTTGTCATAACTATGCAACAAGATCAGGCGCAACAAACGACCATTTTCGTGTAGCATTTAAAAGCAGGGTGTAAAGAAGCGTATTCTTTTCTTCTATATAAGTTGAAAACGACCTAACGAATGTGCTTAATCCATTCTGAACAGTAGTTTTACCAGAACGAGCGCTGCCGTCTCCTAACTTGCTTCTGAGCATGCGCGGGCTTAAAACAAAGTTTTAGCCTACACACGGTCAATGTTTGGCCGGGTACACACGGACAAACATGTACGGTGAAAGCGGTCCGTCGGACCGTTTTCACCGTACATGTCTGCCAGAGGGCTTCTGTACGATGGTTGTACACACCATCGTACAGAAGTCCGCGCGTAAACAATACGCCGGCCGTGTCCGCGGTGTCGCCGTGCCGATGACGCGGTGTCGCCGCGCCGATGACGCGGCGACGTGGGCGGCCTGCCTTTAAAATGCTTCCACGCATGCGTCGAAGTCATTCGACGCATGCGAGGGACGGCGGGCGCCTGGACATGTACGGTAGGTCTGTACTGACGACCGTACATGTCCGAGCGGGCAGGATTCCAGCGGACTGTTTTAAAACAAGTCCAGGAATATTTGTCCGCTGGGAAAAGGCCCGGCGGGCAAATGTTTGCTGGAATTCGGCCCGCTCGCGCCCACACACGACCAAACATGTCTGCTGAAACTGGCCCGCGGACCAGTTTCAGCAGACATGTTTGGTCGTGAGTATGGGGCCTTAATGACACAAAAAACGACGTTTGGGAAAAACGACACATAAAATTGAAGCATACTTACATTTTTTTTGGTCGTTTTTCAGAAGACATAAAACAACGTTTTCCCCCACACACGGTCAATTAAATTGACGTTTTTAAAAATGTCGTTTTTTTTCCATCGCATAAAGTGATGGTGTGTACGCGGCATCAGGCCCATGGAGGTAACGATCATATTGGGTCATGACCCTGGCAATGATCTCCTTCTCCCGCAGAGAGAAGTTCAACTTCCTCTTCCTCGTTGTCATCTGTACAAAACACACGGTCCCAAAAACACTCTCTAAAAACACTCTCCAAAAAACACTCTCCAAAAACACACCGACACAAACCAACAAACACCAACAAACAACGGAACAAAAGCACCTTGCTTCAGGGGGGGAAACAAATGGATGTACTTTTTCAATGGAAGGGCGTATGTTTGGGCGTATTTATGCATTGGGCGTATCTCACTAATTACGCCGGGCCTAGTTCATATCTCACTGATTACGCCGGGCCGAGTTCTGAGCATGTGCAAAGAGGCGCTGAACATAGTCAGCGTCATGTGCGCATGCGCAGTCCGGCCGGCCCTTCATTTGCATGGGGTCACGGCTCATTTCAATGGAACACGCCCACTTCCTTCCCACTTTCAATTACACCGGCTTACGCCTCGTAATTTACGCTACGCCGGCGCATAGTTGGACGCAAATACTCTGTGGATACGGTACTTGCCTCTCCAAATTGAGCCGGCGTAACGTAAATGAGATGCGCTACACCGGTCTATATATGCGCCGATGTACGTGGATCTACCCCTTTGTCTTCAAGTGGTTAGAAGAGTGGGTGATGTGTGACATAAGCTTATAAATGTTGTGCATAAAATGCCAGGACAATTCAAAACCCCCCCAAATTACCCCATTTTGGAAAGTAGACACCCCAAGCTATTTGCTGAGAGGCATCTCGAGTCCATAGAATATTTTATATTTTGACCCAAGTTGCAGAAAAAAAATCTTTTTTTTTTGCACAAAGTTGTCACTAAATGATATATTGCTCACACATGCCATGGTTATATGTGGAATTGCACCCTAAAATACATTCTGCTGCTTCTCCTGAGTACGGGGATACCACATGTGTGGGACTTTTTGGGAGCCTAGCCGCGTACAGGACCCCGAAAACCAATCACCACCTTCAAGATTTCTAAGGACATACATTTTTGATTTCATTCACACAAATCTTGAAGGCGGTGATTGGTTTTCAGGGTCCCGTACGCGGCTAGGCTCCAAAAAAGTCCCACACATGTGGTATCCCCGTACTCAGGAGAAGCAGCAGAATGTATGAGCAATATATCATTTAGTGACAACGTTTTGTAAATTATTTTTTTTTGGTCATTATTCAATCACTTGGGGAAAAAAAATTAAATATTCCATGGACTCAACATGCCTCTCAGCAAATAACTTTGGGTGTCTTCTTTCCAAAATGGGGTCATTCGGGGGGGTTGTGTGCCATCTTGGCATTTTATGGCCTTCAAAACTGTGATAGGTAGTGATAGGTAGTGAGGAGTGAAATCAAAAATGTATGCCCTTAGAAATCTTGAAGGCGGTGCTTAGTTTTCGGGGCCCCGTACGCGGCTAGGCTCCCAAAAAGTCCCACACATGTGATATCCCCGTACTCAGGAGAAGCAGCAAAATGTATTTTGGGGTGTAATTCCACATATGCCCATGGCATCTTTGAGCAATATATCATTTAGTGACAACGTTTTGTAAAAAATTTTTTTGGTCATTATTCAATCACTTGGGGCAAAAAAAGTTAATATTCCATGGACTCAACATGCCTCTCAGCAAATAGCTTGGGGTGTCTTCTTTCCAAAATGGGGTCATTTGGGGGGGGGGGTTGTGTGCCATCTTGGCATTTTATGGCGTTCAAAACTGTGATAGGTAGTGAGGAGTGAAATAAAAAATGTATGGGGGCGTGGCTGGACCGAGCTAGGAGATGGCTGCCTGATTGCTGTACTCCAGCCACCTCAGAGCGTATTTCACCATAAGCGGTGTGTTTTGGACCCTTTCAACGACACCTGATCATGGGTACAGCTTCCCGACAGTCCTCAGCATCTCGCTCCCGTTCCCCTAGAGAGAATACCGACACCCTCGAGCAGCACATACCGGAGATGTTCCGCACCGGCCGAGGAAACATGGCGGCCTCCCGTCAGGGAACTCCTCGAGGCCGCTCACAGACCGCGTTCTCTCAGGCACAGGGAATCGTGCTGTCCGCGACCCCTATCAATCCCCCCCTGATGACTCTCGAGGACCCGGGGACGTTGCCGGCCTCCGCTTCAGCTTCATCACCCATCACCATCGGGGATCTGAGAGCGGTGGCCTCAGATATCAAGAACGCGCTCACAGCGGCCATAGCGGAGTTGCGCCTTGATTTCCAGGCGCTGGATGGGAGAGTCTCGGCCACGGAGAACACACTAGTGGAACACGATATGGTCCTCCAACGTTCCACCAGGAAAATTGATGACCACACGTTACAAATGAGGGAAATTAACTGCCATTTGGAGGACCTGGAGAACCGGGGACGCCGCCACAATTTACGCGTGAGGGGCCTCCCAGAAACCGTGGAGGGGGATCAGATCAAACGGGAGGTGACGGAGATCTTCAACGATATCCTTAAGAGGCCCCCTGACACGGCTATTGCTATGGAGAGGATTCATAGGGCACTACGCCCCAGGGGCAGAGACACGGACCCCCCTAGAGACATAATCTGCTGCCTAATAGACTTTGGATTGAAGGAGGAAATCCTCCAACAGGCTAGAGGCCAGCGCCTCATGCACGAAGGTTCCCAGATCCAACTATTTCAGGATCTCTCTGGAATCACGCTGAAACACAGGCGAGACCTCAAACCCCTCCTGGACGCCCTGCGGTCGGCTAACATCCGCTACAAGTGGAAGTATCCCTTTTGCCTCTCTGCTTCCCATCAGGGACGCACCGCACTGCTTAAGGTCCCCGAGGACCTGCCACTTTTCTTTGAGATCCTGGGCATCCCACCCGTGGCGGTTCCGGACTGGTATGCCATTTACCGCCGCTCCGTGGGCCGATGGAATGGGCCCCCAGTGAAAAGGATGGAGACGCAACCCACAAGGTCTCGGAGAAGACGGTCTCCCTCGAGTTCCCGCACCTCGGCCTCCTACACAGGACCTAGGAGGGAGGGCGATCCACTATCCTCCCCCGGAGCGCGAAGAGCCCGCAGAGACAACTGAATGACTGATCGCATACCCGATGGAGCTGATGCCTACTGTTCTGTTGGCGAGTTTGTGTGCCGTTCGCCGTGTTACATGTTACAGACATTTACTTTTTTTTACTTTTATTATTGTTGCGGACAGTTTTGCCTCACTCCAGCTCCCCTTGCCGCATAGACTGTGGGCTTGGGAGACCTCCAGTCAGACTCGTCACGCGTCGCCCTTTGGACCTACAAGTACCGCCAACTCGCAGAGCGGGAAGATCCAGCCGGACTCCGCCTACTCAACCAGCCGAAGAATGACCTCCACACCCAGCCTAGGAAACTACATCGCCCAGAATGCACTGGGACCGCCATACCCCCGGAAGCTGAACCCATACAACGGCAACTCTTCCGGCGCACCACGCATTCGTCACTTCGCGGGAACCATTAACATGGCCGAGGATTGAGGAACAGATGCAGTAGACGGGCTTACCGGGGGCGAAAACTCTTCGGCCTCATGGATGCGGGACTCACTTTCAGCCACGCAGAGACTACCGGAGACAGACTTAGATGTTCGTCCCACAGGAGGCATCCGTGTGATTCCGTAAACCTGGTTTCCTTGCTTGGGATCTCTTAAATTGGCCCCTTGTTGACACCTCCACGTATGCCTTCCTGGCTGGGCCCACCGACATGCCTCCTTACCGTCCGATAGCCGGGACGCTGACGCCCGCCGTTGCTACAGTGGAGGACACGTACCTCGTCCGGGGGCCCGTGAAGAGGGTGACCCCACAGATACGGCTCAGTTAGCTCTCGCCCGCACCGGGTCTGGAAGTGACCCGCACGGACTTGCTCCTTACAGATGAGACTATGACCCACATTGCCTGCTAACTCGCCCTGGACAATATGTCATAGCCGCCACGCCGGACACACAGGGACATATCCTGTCGGACGACGCTTCGGTCCCCGGGCCTAGTGTACACCCATGTGACTGTGCAGAACTAGAGTTGCCCTCCGGCTGACGGTTCCCCTGTAGCTAAGCCGGCAGGTCAGTTGGAGCCCCCCCTCACGGCCCTCAGCGAACTATTCCCCATGATTGAGAAGTCTACTGGGTATACCTGTCAATTCACCTTGGACTAAGACCCATCGTCACTGCACCTTGGGCGGATATGTGTACTGTCCGAGGGCCCCGAGGGTACCTGGTTAAGTATTAGCTCTCCAGTCTGTCTGTACATGTTGATATTTCACTGCTTGCTGCTCCCCTGACGCTAGATTACCTTCCGGATGGCTAGGTTTTCATTACCTGTGAGGTTTTATAATTTTTGGATGGGGGTGGGCGGGGCGGGGTTGGTCTGAAGATGCGGGGGTCTTTGCCCCCCTCCCTCCCCGCGGGGCCCCCGTCTTTAGTGGTGGCCTTGCGGCTGGGGGGGGGGGGGGGGGGGCGGGGGCGACGCCATGTGGTGCCCATATCTGTATACTGGGCCCTGGGAATATCAACGTGCTAGGTACCGGTTTGGCCCCCCCCCCCGCCCACTCATCCGGAGCAAACGGAATCCCTCCGAGCTACATAACCCCCCCCCTTTTTACCCACAGCTACTCATCGGCCATGGGGCCGACACCCTATTCTGCCCCATCTGGCTGTACGTTCTGGGGTGGCTCACCACTCCACGTTACATACATCCCCTCTCAGCCGTCTGTTGGTGAGATCCGGACCGTCCCCAAAGCGGTACCGTGTGTCGAGTTTCGCGCCTAGTGCTAGGCGCGAGCCCCTCCCACGGCCGCGCCTTACCGATTGTCCACTTCCCAAGTCAGGTGGCGGGACTGTGTCCCTCCATCTAATCGGTTTTATGAGCTCGCCTCACTCGTTGAGGTGAGTGCAGGTCCCCATTCCGGGGACACTTAGCGCTCCACAAGGTCTCCCGTCCCGGACATCGGCTGCCAAGAGGGCTGAGTCTCCGTAGGGACCTGTTCCCTCGTTCTTCTTCCTCGGTGACGCACTAGGGACCCCTTTCATCCCCCCCCTCTATCCCACACGACCACAGTGACCCGCCACAGCTCGACTACCCTACGTTACTAAACAGCAAGATTAGACAAGCACCGGTCCGATTGAAGATGTCTGCCATGCAGACAGACGCTAACGTCCCTAAATTAAAGATTGTCTCCCTGAATGTGCGTGGACTGAACCTGCCAGAAAAACGAGCCCAACTCCTTCTCTCCATGCACCGAGCTAGGGCCGACATAGTGTTTGTGCAAGAAACACACTTCAAATCTGACGCTATACCTAAATTGCACAATCACTACTTTCCTTCGGTACACCACGCGACGAACGCGCAAGCTAAAACGAAAGGAGTCTCCACATTGATAGCTAAGAACTGCCCATTCCAACTGACAGACACGCTAGCTGACCCGGAGGGGCGGTATTTATTTCTCAAAGGCTCATATCTGAACCGGAATGTCACGCTCGCTAATGTCTATGCGCCAAACACGCGCCAGGTCTCATTTTTTAGATCTGTAGCAGACCAGCTAACCCCATTTAAGGAGGGGATACTTGTGCTGGGGGGAGACTTCAATGTCCCCCTCAACCCAACGCTAGACACGTCAACGGGCACATCGTCCCTCCCGTACACTGCGCTGCGGAGAATTAAAACGCTCCTCCAGGGCCTACTTTTACACGACACGTGGCGGGCCTTGAATCCCATGGTTAGGGATTATACGTTCTTTTCTGCACCACACGAACGGTACTCCCGGCTCGACTACCTGTTGGTGAGCCAGGAGGACCTACCCCTATTGTACTCCACCTCGATCGATCCCATGTTCTTATCGGACCACAATCCGATTTCCGCAACACTATCTCTCCCCACCAGCCACCCACGGTCCCGGGTATGGAGGTTGGATCCATCCCTGCTTACGGATCCGGTTTTAGCTAAAGATTTAGAGAAAGCGCTAGGCACATTTTTTCGGGAAAACAGACCGGACGATATGTCCCCCAGTGTTAATTGGGAGGCCCACAAATGCGTGGTGCGGGGTCTTTTAATTGCGGCTGCGGCCAAACGGAACAAGGACCGACGAAAACACTACGACGACATTCTAGACAGGATTAAAAGATTAGAATCCGCGCATAAACACTCGCAAGCTCTTGCCACATTACAGGACTTAAGCCGAGCTAGAGCCGAACTTCTAGAGGTCATTGGTAAAAAAGTTAAGCGTAGCTACGCACTGGCAAAGAAGTCATTCTACGAGCATGGAAACAAGGTAAGTAAACTCCTAGCTAGAGCACTACACACCCAAAAAGCTAAAACGACGGTCCACTCCCTGACGGACGCCCAGGGCCGTAAAGTACAATCTAACCCTGACATTGCCAAACAATTCGTGCGATATTACACCGATTTATACAACTTACCATCCCCGGATACACCAGCTGCGAAAGAGGCAAGGCAGGGTCTAATTAAAGATTTTACGCCAGTACGGCCCAACCCGACTGTCGGAGGGGGCTAGGAAGGAACTAGACATGCCCCTCAGCGTTGCTGAGGTGGGGCTGGCATTGAAGCAACTAAAACCAGGCAAAAGCCCGGGTCCTGACGGCCTGACGTCAGGATATTACAAGACATACGCGACGGTCCTTACACCTTTCTTCATATCGGCCTTCAACTCCTACGCCAACGCTACCACGCCTCCCCGAGACCTCTTGACCGCACACATTGTGGTTATCCCCAAACCGGACAAAGACCCGACTATAGTGGCCAACTACAGGCCCATCTCGCTCCTTAACGTAGACCTCAAATGGTTCGCCAAAACGATAGCGAATAGGATATTGCCCTACCTGCCCGACATGGTGGCCTTAGACCAGTCCGGATTCGTCCCTGGTAGAGAAGCCCGGGACAACACCCTCACGGCGCTGAATGTACACCATTGGCTCACTTCCAATAAGTCCCCGGGGTTTTTCCTATCCCTCGACGCGGAGAAGGCGTTTGACAGGGTGGCGTGGGATTTTATGCAGGCGACCCTGCGATCCGCGAACTTCCCGCCGACCATGCTGCACTACATCTCGGCGCTGTACGCGGGCCCCACGGCGAGAGTCCGAGTAAACAACCACCTGTCAGACGCCTTCTCCATCGGGAACGGGACTCGTCAGGGTTGCCCCCTATCCCCCCTACTATTTATTCTCACGCTAGAACCCTTTCTACAACGCCTCAGATCTAACCCCACGATTAAGGGTATTCACATCAACAACAAGTCCTATTAAATTGCCGCATTCGCAGATGACATCCTCCTCTTTCTCAGAGACCCCCTTACGACTATCCCCAACTTGTTGAAGGACTTTGAGGACTTCAAGGCATTGTCCAACTTCCAAATCAACTTCTCCAAATCTTCAGCCCTTAATGTTTCTCTGCCCATAGCTCTATGCGATCAATGCAAGTCAAACTTCCCCTTCAAGTGGAATGATCGTGCCATTAAATACCTGGGGATTCAACTCCCCATCGCTCTAACGGACCTGTACTCCCTTAACTACATCCCGCTGCTCCAGACTATACTGACAGACTTGAAAGGTTGGTCCCCGAAACCACTATCGTGGTTTGGCAGGATCGCAGTGGTCAAAATGAACATACTCCCCCGGATTCTATACACCATGCAAGCAATCCCCATCAAGCTCCCCCCGGCTTTTTTCACATGCTATAAGTCGGCATGCACGAAGTTCGTGTGGCATGACGCCCGCCCGCGCCTGAGCTACTCCAGGCTCACGGTCCCTAAACTACAGGGAGGCTTAGGGCTACCCACATCGCCCGACAAGGTTGTAGTGACCATCCCTTCATACGTCCCTCTCTACTGGCTTTTCAGACGGCGTGCGCCAAACACAATTTATCGGACCGGACCGGCCCCATGACTCCCCTACGACTGAATCCCGACTTCCCCCCAGGAATGAGCCCCGCTTTCTTATCTGATGGTTGGCCCCACAAAACTGTACGGGCGGGTCAATTTTACACCGCGGGTCGCCTCTTATTGCAGACGGAGCTGGCGACCAAAACGAGTAAAGAAGAGTTCCCTTTCTGGACGTACCTCCAGATTAGACATTTCCTCGACAAGACAGCGTCTAGCGCACTTTGGTCGAGGCCTTACTCTCCCTTTGAAAACCTTTGCAATTCTAAATCACCACAGCGACACCTGATATCGATAATTTATGGGCTACTATTCTCTTCACACTCACCTAAACTTCACTGGGCCAACCAACAGTGGGAAAGCGATCTCTCACTAGACCTATCGGACACGGAATGGGAACATATATATAGACACGCCCACAAGGGATCGATTAATGTCCAGACACAGGAGAATGCTTACAAAATCCTCTCCAGATGGTACAAAACCCCACTCAAATTGCACAGAATCAACCCTACACTTTCCAAAGTATGCTGGAGATGCCACCAGGAGACGGGCTCATTCCTCCACGTCTGGTGGACATGCCCCAAACTCCAACCCTATGGGACAGAGGTCCATGAACATATCACACGCATAACCACCGACACTTTGGAATTCTCGCCCGCCCAATTCCTCCTTCACCATGCCACATCGCTGCCGAGGAGATACTGCCGATCCCTGGCGATGCGCATGGTAAATGCCGCACGAATGTGTATTCCGCTCCATTGGCTCTCCCCAAACCCCCCTTCTCTGACGGACTGGTTTAAACGCCTCCAGAAGATAATGGAGATGGAGGAATTGATCCATCAAAGCAACAACACGCCTGCGAAATTCAACGAGACCTGGGCCTGTTGGCTACATTTCACCTCATCTGATGAATACAAAACCATTAACCCCTAAATACAATGACCGGCGCTCCCGTGAATTCAACCCTAACGAGCTGTGGCGGCTCACTACCCCCCCCTCCCTACTCCATCACCATGACACTCTACTTTGCCCAGACCCTTGCCCCCTCCCATTCCCGTGTTCGGGACCCATGATGCCTTGAGCGGAAATCAGCAAACCCGACTGGGTTTGTCCCATACCGGGTCACACTGGGGGGGGGAACACATTGGAGACTGATGGCTATAACTTACCCGTCGGTCACGCTAGTTGGGTAAAATGCCTATTGAGAACACTATAGTTTGTTGGCATGCACTCGGCAATGCTTATCGTATTCTCAATTTATCTCTCCTGTTAAACATACGTTGTGGCGGCTGCGTCCGCAAGAGTTTCACATTGTTGACTGTTGCTTACCGTTCTTATAAATGCATATGTCCTGCCTGAAGGATGGAAAATAAAAATAAAAACGTTTGAAAAAAAAAAAAAATGTATGCCCTTAGAAATCTTGAAGTCGGTGCTTGGTTTTCGGGGCCCTGTACGCGGCTAGGCTCCCAAAAGTCCCACACGTGGTATCCCCGTACTCAGGAGAAGCAGCAGAATGTATTTTGGGGTGCAATTCCACATATAACCATGGCATGTGTGAGCAATATATAATTTAGTGACAACTTTGTGAAAAAAAAATCAATTTGTCATATTCCCGCAACTTGTGTCAAAATATAAAATATTCCATGGACTCGACATGTCTCTCAGCAAATAGCTTGGGGTGTCTACTTTCCAAAATGGGGTCATTTAGGGGGGTTTTGTGCTATTTTGGCATTTTATGGCCTTCGAAACTGTGATAGGTAGTGAGGAGTGAAATCAAAAATTTGTGCCCTTAGAAATGCTGAAGGCGGTGCTTGGTTTTTGGGGCCCCATACGCGGCTAGGCTCCCAAAAAGTCCCAAACATGTGGTATCCCCGTACTCAGGAGAAGCAGCAGAATGTATTTCGGGGTGCAATTCCACATATAACCATGGCATGTGTTAGCAATATATCATTTAGTGACAACTTTTTTTTTTGTCATTATTCAATCATAAAAAAAAATATTCAATGGACTCAACATGCCTCTCAGCAGTTTCCTTGGGGTGTCTACTTTCCAAAATGGGGTCATTGGGGGGGGGGGGGGGGGGGTTGTACTGCCCTGCCATTTTAGCACCTCAAGAAATGAGGTAGGCAGTCATAAAATAAAAGCTGTGTAAATTCCAGAAAATGTACCCTAGTTTGTAGACGCTATGGGGTAGATTCACTAAGACTTACGACAGGCGTATCTGTAGATACACCGTCGTAAGTCCGAATCCCCGCCGTCGTATATTTAAGCGTATTCTCAAACTGAGATACGCTTAAACATTGCTAAGATACGACCGGCGTAAGTCTTCTATGCCGTCGTATCTTAACTGCATATTTACGCTGGCCGCTAGGGGCGTGTACGCTGATTTACGCCTAGAATATGTAAATCAGCTAGATACGCCTATTCACGAACGTACGCCTGGCCGTCTCAGTACAGATACGCCGTTTACGTTTGGCTTTTTCCGGCGTAAAGATAAACCACCAAAAACATGGCGCAGCCAATGTTAAGTATGGACGTCGGAACCGCGTCTAATTTTTCAAATTTTACGTAGTTTGCGTAACTCGTCCGTGAATGGGGCTGGCCGTAATTTACGTTCACTTCGAAAGCATGGCGATTTGCCAACGTCATTTGGAGCATGCGCACCGGGATACGTCCACGGACGGCGCATGCACCGTTCGTTTAAAACGTCAAATACGTGGGGTCACTAGTATTTTATATAGAACACACCCCCAACCAGCCTATTTTGAATTAAGCGGGCTTACGCCGGCCCAGTTACACTGCGCCGCTGTAAGTTACAGCGCAAGTTCTTTGTGAATACAGGACCTGCGGCTCAAACTTACGCCGGCGCAGCGTATCTGAGATACGCTACGCCGGCCGAAATCTACGTGAATCTACCCCTATAACTTTTGCGAAAACCAATAAATATATGCTTATTGCGATTTTTTTTACTAAAGACATGTGGCTGAATACATTTTGGCCTAAATGTTTGACTAAAATTTAGTTTATTCGGTATTTTTTACTTTTTGTTATAAGAAAAAACGTTTTTTTTCAAAATTTACGGTCTTTTTCCGTTTATATCGCAAAAAATGAAAATCGCAGAGGCAATCAAATACCATCAAAAGTAAGCTCTATTTGTGGGAAGAAAATGACGCAAATTTTGTTTTGGTACAACATTGCATGACTGCGCAATTACCAGTTAATGCAGCGCAGTGCCAAATTGTAAAAACACCTCTGGGCCTTTAGCTACATATTGGTCCGGGGCTTAAGTGGTTAAGCCCTTCGGTTTGGTCTGGATCGTAAGGGGGAAAACCTACGCTGAAAAAACAGCGTGGGGGTTCCCCCAAAATCCATACCAAACCCTTTTCCAAGCACGCAGTCTGGCCAGACAGGAATGGGGGTGGGGACGAGCGAGCGCCCCCCCCTCCTGAGCCGTACCAGACTGCGTGCCCTCAACATGGGGGAGTGTGTGCTTTGGGGTGGGAGGGCACTGCGCCCCCACCCCAAAGCACTCTTGTCCCCATGTCGATGGGGACAAGGGCCTCTTCCCGACAACCCTGGCCGTTGATTGTCGGGGTATGCGGGCGGGAGGCTTATCAGAATCTGGGAGCCCCCTTTAATAAGGTGACCCCCAGATGCCGGCCCCCTACCCTATGTGAATGAGTATGGGGTAAATCATACCCCCCTGCCCCAAAGCACACACTCCCCCATGTTGAGGGCATACGGTCTGGTACGGCTCAGGAGGGGGGGGGGGGGGGCGCTCGCTCGTCCCCACCCCCGTTCCTGTCCGGCCAGACTGCGTGCTTGGATAAGGGTTTGGTATGGATCTTGGGGGAACCCCACGCTGTTTTTTTTCAGCATAGGTTTTCCCCTTACGATCCAGACCAAACCGAAGGGTCTGATGTGCCACTGCAGGGGAACCCACGCCGTTTTTTTGTTTGAAATTCGGCGCGAGTTCCCCTTCATGGTCAGCGTAAGCTGAAAAAAGTTCGGGTTTTCAAGCCACGCAAATACAGCTACGCCGCTTGGAATTTACCAAGATTTTCCCGGCGTAGTGAGACGGCGTGCGTGAAAGGACGAAATTGCCGCGCACGCATGCGCAGTATGCAAGTAAACCTCCCGAGTGTTTATTCGTACTTGCAGCGTGCAGTGATGTTTTCAGAAAAATCACTTTCACTTTCAATTCGGCCTGTAAAACGTAAACTAACACATGTCACTACACTTCCCCACATCCCCCCCTAATAAACTCCCGCCCAAACCCCTTCTAATTACATTTCTAAATGCCGTGCGCCAGGTCTATAGAGGCGCACTATTCGCCCTCTCCTGGGCGCACTAGGCATTATAGTAACTAAAGAAATACACTGCTCTGCCGGCGTATTTCTTTAGTAAATGACAAAAAGGCTTTTACTCCTGCCTTTGCTCCATGAATCATGGCGCAAAGGCTTGGTATATCAGCCCATATGGGTGGAAGCAAGTGGAATACAGGGGACGAAGTGGGTGGATTCTATAAGAGGTGTGTCTTATGAGAAGTGGGAGGGGCCAAATGTGGAGGGGCGGGGTCTTGCCCCCCCATCCTAAAACTTCACCAGCTGCCACTGCAGGTACACTTGATGGGGGTGACAGGTACTCCTGATGGAGGTGACAGGTACTCAGGTACTCCTGATGGAGGTGACAGGTACTTCTGATGGGGGTGACAGGTGCTCCTGATGGGGGTGACAGGTGCTCTTGATGGGGGTGACGGGTACTCAGGTACTACTGATGAAGGTGACAGGTACTCCTGATGGGGGTGACAGATACTCCTCTTTTATGGGGGTGACAGGTACTCAGGTACTCCTGATGGAGGTGACAATTACCCTTGATGCGGGTGATGGGTACTCAGGTACTCCTGATGGAGGTGACAGGTACTCTTGATGGGGGGGTGACGGGTACTCAGGTACTCTTGATGGGGGGGTGACAGGTACTCAGGTACTTTTGATGGGGGGGGTGACAGGTACTCTTGATGGCGGAGGACAGGTACTCGGGTACTTTTGATGGGTACAGGTACTCTTTATTCGGGGGGGGCAATCTGCACACAGTACTTTACACTGTAACTGTAACTCACTGTTTCTGATTTCTCCTTCTCACACAGGATCGGTGTGTGAGGAGGAGAGCCCAGAGACAGCCGTTACAGTGCTGTTTGTTTACAATTGTGACCGGCTGTGATTGGACACAGCCGGTCACGTGGTAAAGAGCCAAATTTCATTGGCTCTTTACCCAGATCGGGGCTAGGCTTTGTCCAGGGGACGAGCCTCGTGCCCGATCACGCCTGCTGCATAGGACAGTGACCGACTGTGATTGGAAACAGACAGTCACATGGTAAAAGTGTCTCCGAGGGACTCGCCGTGACACAGATCGCCGCGCCCGCAGTAGCAGCGAAAAGGGGTGGACGTCATATGGCATCCACCTGGATCGACGAGGGGTTCCTGCCGGCGTCATTTTACAATGGGCCAGTATGGAAGGGGTTAAACATGTCCCTTTAAGACAAAAAAAGGTCCTTATGTGCACTGTGTCCAGGCGCCGGGCGCTGTGCGTAAGGGTAGCGCCACGTCTGTGCAATCACGAGATTGCAGACGAGTCGCTACTTTAGCTGTAAAAAAATGCCTTTGTGGCGTAGCCCATCGCGCCACAGCTTTCGGCGGCGTGATGGACTGTATTGTGGCTGGGCGGGTGCACTGCACACAGGATATGTCTGTGTTAGGATGTTAGGAAGTGATGCCTGAGCCCTGCCTGAGCCGAACAGGTAAAGAGTATTCACCTTAAGCAGCAGCAGCAGCATCCACACAACCCCCCTAAATTGTCGGCGAAAATAGCGGCCGTTAGCCGCCCCCCCCCCCGCTTATCACATCTTTTTATTTAAATGGTCTCAGAAAATGTTCGGCAAAAATAGTGACCGACAACCCCCCCTTATCAACTTCTTGTTTTATTTCATGTTCGGCGAAACTAGCGGCAGGCATCCAAACGCCTAACCCCTCCCCAAACCAAACAACCCCCCCCTGCTTATTAAGAATTTATTATTTTATTGTTCGGTGAAAATAGCGCCCGAACCCCCCCAATGCAGTATGTCCGCAGTATCTGGTAATCTTTTGCAGTATGTCCGCAGTCTCTGGTAATCTTGTGCAGTATGTCCGCAGTCTCTGGTAATCTTGTGCAGTATGTCTGCAGTCTCTGGTAATCTTGTGCAGTATGTCCACAGTCTCTGGTAATCTAATGCAGTATGTCCACAGTCTCTGGTAATCTCGTGCAGTATGTCCGCAGTCTCTGGTAATCTTGTGCAGTATGTCCGCAGCATCTGGTAATCTTGTGCAGTATGTCTGCAGTCTCTGGTAATCTTGTGCAGTATGTCCGCAGTCTCTGATAATCTTGTGAAGTATGTCCGCAGTCTCTGGTAATCTTGTGCAGTATGTCCGCAGTCTCTGGTAATCTTGTGCAGTATGTCCGCAGTCTCTGGTAATCTCATGCAGTATGTCCGCAGTCTATGGTAATCTTGTGCAGTATGTCCGCAGTCTCTGGTAATCTCGTGCAGTATGCTTGCAGTATCTGGTAATCTTGTGCAGTATGACCGCAGTCTCTGATAATCTTGTGCAGTATGTCCGCAGTCTCTGATAATCTCGTGCAGTATGTCAGCAGTCTCTGATAATCTCCTGCCCATTTAGAGTCCTTCATTACTAACAGTGTAATTTTTTAGTTTGTTTGCGCCGATCTGTATAGCTGCGCTATATACCATGATTTGTGATGCTGGGGCTATATACTCTGTGCTGTGATGCTGAGCTGTATACTCCTGACACTATGAGTGGAAGCAAGTGGAATACAGGGGACGGAGTGGGTGGATTCTATAAGAGGTGTGGCTTATGAGAAGTGGTAGGGACCAAACATGGAGGGGCGGGGTCTTGCGCCCCCCCCATCCTAAAACTTCACCAGCCGCCACTGGTAGAAAGGATATGAGATACACTTCTCCAAAACCAGCATCTGCAATAGACAACATGTATGAAGGAGGGGTTGGTTCAGGCAAAATATCGCCAAATAACCAACCCTCTCACCATCACCAGATAGGTATAATCAGACCACTCTCCTAACCAGTTAAACATGGAAAAATGGAAATGGATGGACAGCCACACTCCAGAGGAACTTGAAGTAGTCTTTATTAATAAAAGATGGACATGCAAATCCAAAAATACAGTCACATGAGGGACAGCCGACGCGTTTCGCACTCAGTTAGTGCTTAGTCATGGCTGAGCACTAACTGAGTGCGAAACGCATCGGCTGTCCCCTCATGTGACTGTATTTTTGGATTTGCATGTCCATCTTTTATTAATAAAGACTACTTCTTCAAGTTCCTCTGGAATGCGGCTGTCCATCCATTTCCATTTTTCCATGTTTGCCTTGTGCATTGCCAGCACCTTGGACTCCTGAGAGGTTCCTCAAACCTCAAAGAGGTTCTGCTCCCGATTCTCCACTTCATCCTGTTGCATTTCTCACAAAAACCTTGAATACCGCTGAATGTAACTATCCTATTGGTGAAAAAGAATTGCTAGCAATTAAATGCGCCTTGGAGAACTGGTGACACTTATTAGTAGGGATGAGCTTCGTATTCGAGTCGAACTCACTTTCGACTCAAACATCGTATGTTCGATTGTTCGTCAAATTACGAACGTTTTGGGCCATACGCCAAATTCGAGTGGCGTGTCTCGGCCCAAAATTCACTGCGGCATTGCAGTGCATTGCTGGCTGATGATTGGCCAAGCATGCACTATGACCCGCATGCTTGGCCAATCACAGCGCGCAAAAAATGGTGAGCCATAATTAGCCAAAGCCAGGGTGGCTTTGGCCAATTATGGCTCAGGGGGTTTAGTACACGCCCTACACTATATAATGCTGCCTGGAAGTCGGTGGTTTACAGAGAGAGAGAGAGAGAGAGTGTCATTTTTTGGAGTTAGATAGAGCAGGCAGGCTAGTCAGTTAGAGTTACAGTGTGTAGAGGATATATATGCATCCCAGCTGTTGTATACATATTTATACACTGTATTGAGTTTAGATAGATCTCCCTAATATACTGGCAGGCAGGTGATTGTGCTAGCTGCAGTATTTTCATGTAGTGTACTGTCTGTGTCCCTCTGTACAGTGTGCACCTAAAGCTACGTCAATAGATTTGCTGATGTTTCTCATATTAACTCCTAAAGGCAGTAGAGCTGCACGATTCTGGGAAAAAATGAGAATCACGAAGAATCTTATGCCGCGTACACATGATCGTTTTTTCGGCATTAAAAAAATTAAATTTTTAAAAACGTCATTTAAAATCATCGTGTGTGGGGCTTCACATCGTTTTTCGGCTTCTTAAAAATGTCGGCTTCTTTTTAAATGTTGTTTTTCGGGTTGTAAGAAATGATCGTGTGTGGGCTAAAACGACGTTTTTAAAACCCGCGCAAGCCCAGAAGTGAGTTATGAGACGGGAGCGCTCGTTCTGGTAAAACTACCATTCATAATGGAGTAAGCACATTCATCACGCTGTAACAGACAAAAAAGCGCAATCGTCTTTTACTAACACGGAATCAGCTAAAAGCAGCCCAAAGGCGAATAGAACTTCCCCTTCAGAGTGCCATCGTACGTGTTGTACGTCACCGCCCTTTGTTCATAATTTTTCAAAAACGATGGTGTGTGGGCAACGTCGTTTTTAATGATGAAGTTGGAAAAACTTCGTTTTTTGGACATGCTGAAAACTGTAATTTTTTTTCATGTCGAAAAACGACCGTGCTTTTGTTAGCATGCATTTTTGTGATTTTTTTTTTATTTTATTTACACACACACACACCACACAACACACACATATATATATATGTAAAAATCACAAAATAAAAATGCATGCTAACAAAAGCACCATGCATTTTGGTGTGCCAGCGGCATAAAAAATAAAATAAAAAAAGGCCCATGCACTTTGGTGCTATTGAGGGGTGGCAGGCAGTTCATTCTCAAAATTAATAGGCTGTTCTGAAGCAAGACACATACTCTGATGCATTGCATAGATGTGAAGTTGAACCTTTAAAACAAGTCAGGAGGCTGAGGGGTATCAAAAACCACAGCAGTGATAGCTGATAATAGCATGGCTGTTTTGTACAATGTCACTACAGTACTACCTCCTCACTGCGCACTCACGGCTCTATGTTTTCCAAAAAGCTTTAAAAAATTACTTTTTTGGCTAGAGTTACACTTTTAAAAAATTACCCAGTCCAAAATTACAAACAGATTATACCTAACAACAAACCTACAGTCCCTGTCTAGTTTGCACCGCCTGTATACTGCTGTTTAAAGTATCTAGGGCCAAAGGGGCTTGTAATGACCGGGGGGAGGGGGGGCAGGGAAACCCATGCCTATTTTTCTCAATGATTTTCATCCATATTGCAGGGACCAGACATTACATTAAAGCCGGAAGCAGTTTTAAATTACTTTTTTCTTATAGTAACACCCAGCAGGTACGATATTTAAAGGAATTTTTCAATTTTTTTTTCCACTTTAAGCATCATAAAATCATTCTGCTCCAGAAAAAACGACCGGTTTTAAAAAAATTTTTTCCATTTATACATGTTCCCGGGGGCAAGACCCGGGTTCTCAAACCGTTTTACGACAATACGTTGCATATTAGCCTTTAAAATTAGCACTTTTGAATTCGAACGTTCGAGTCCCCATAGACTTCAATGGGGTTCTAAAAGTTCGCAGCGAACGTTCGGTTCGTTCGACGGTTCAGAGTGCGTGAACCGAACAGGGGGAGTGTTCGGCTCATCCCTACTTATTAGAAGGATCATTACATCCATAATGATTTATACTGATCATCGTAATCTACAATACCTCAAATCTAACAAAACCTTATCCTCTAGACAGCTGCGATGGAGTCTTTTCTTTGATAGATTTGACTTCTTGATTACCTACAGGCCTGGCGCAAAAAAATGGAAAGCAGATTTTCTTTCTAGACTTTCAGAACCTGTTGAACTCCCTCTTCCATCCTTCTTATTCTTCTCATAATTTATACTTTGCTAATCTCAACCTAAAACAGTTACTTAAACCAAAGTTTGAATATGCAAGAGACTACTATCTTTCATGGGTTAACGCAAGATGAAGCAGGTTTTCTTTTACAAGCATGTGTGAAAAAACACATAAAAATAAGTGGATGGCTAGGAGCCCAACACTCAGTGAGCAGTGTAGCAATCAGATGGGCTACAGCAGCAAAAACACCCAAAAAGTGTACCTGTCGGATGGGCTACAGCAGCCAACCATACAAAGTGATTTCCTCTGCAGAGAAAATTTGAGGAACAGTGAATCAATAGACAATAAAGTAATAAAAATATTGTGCATAAATGACACAGATCACTAAGAGTCTATAGGGATGCTCAAAAGGAATGGATGGGATGTATGGATCTTCTAAATCAGGTGAATCACTCCAATAGCAGTCTCACATTGCCCTTACCTTCATCCGATGATAAATGTTGCATAGAGGGCAAGTGGTTTCTTCTCCTATTGGTTCAGCGCCACCGATCCTGATCCTGAATGGGTTCCAATGGTATCCTGAGAGAATGAGCAGTCCTCGGATGAAGAAGTCCTCGGGTCGTTCGTCTCATGTATTTGGAGCCAAAATAGAAGGAATGATGCCACAATGGTGAAGCACGTTCAAGTAAAAAGAGTTGATTTTATTTTTTTTATTTTTTTCAAATTCTATATTTTTATTTTCATTTTGTTTCTTTTCAAAAACAAAAACAGAGAGCAAGAAAGCGATACAGAAAACATAAGAAAAGGACTAGGCACAGTCCTATACATCAACATATATATGGATATTACATTTGTTCTCTCTCTTCAACTTTATTTTCTATTCATAAATTACTTCTCGAAGGAGATTATAATATCTATCTTCACTAATAAATTCAGACCATTCCCCTAAGAGAGATATAATAACAAAAATACTCACTACTTTTAACTAAATTTCGACTTCCCCAAGTATTCCATCTCCACCTTAACTATCCATATATTCTCTATATAATGGACTAATTCCCTCAGTATCCCTGTCACGCTTCCTTCCTCATTTTAAACCCTCCTTTTCCCTCCCCTCTTATCCTCACCTCCTAGACCCCCATCTCCACCTCATCTCCTCCTCCGGCCGGTGGATATCCATAGACCGGGGAGAAAAAAAAAAAAAAGATTTTTTTTAAAAAAAAAATATATAACTATAAACAATAATAAAGGAGAGAAAAAAAAAAAACATACATCGACCCCCCCCCCCCCCCCTCGCTGTCTCCCCCGAACGCAATATAATCTCTCTTCTATTTCCTTCTTTCTTCCATCTGTTAATCTTTATCCTTATTCCCCTAATAACTTTTTGCCTTCCTCCGATTGTACAAAATATTCCGCAGGGTGCCCATATCATTTTAATTTGCTCTTTCTTATCTATTGTTCTTGGGAGGAGTTTCTCCATTATCCTATTTTCCTTACTTTTTTCAGCCACATAGATATTGGAGGTGCCATGGAGTCTTTCCATTTTGTTGCGATACAACTTTTGCCGCATTTAATCAAATGACATATCATTGATCCCATATATCCTACCGGAGGAATTTCAGTATGATGTAAAAGGAAAAACGAGGGGTCATCTGGAATCTGGTATTCCGTAAATTCTTGTGTAATTCTCCGTACCGTTTCCAGAATTGTCGTATTATTGGGCATCCCCAGAATGTATGCAACATTGTCCCTTTCTCCCCACAACCTCTCCAACATCTATCTGACATTTCAGGAAAAATTTATTAGACACGCTGGCGTATACTACCATCTTGTTAATATTTTATAATTTATTCTTGTATTTTCGTACAGATCTTGAAGATTTTAGTGCTAAATTAATAATATTTTGGCTTTGGTATTGGGGAGAGAGGTTTCTCCTAAATCTCTCTCCCATTTGACCAGCTCGACATTCTAAAGTCTTCTGGTGGTGCAGTCAGCAGTGTATACATTTTAGCAACCATATGGGCTAATGGTTCCTTTCCTCCACAGTACTCCTCAAATTTTGTGAGTGCCCGTTTGTACTTTTCTGCCACCACCCAGAGTCTCCAGAAAATGTCGTACCTGTCGCGCTTGCCATATCGGTATCCCACAACTCCCTCCCCCCTTGTACTATTTCTCCTATTGTCATCCACCCACTTTCTCCCAAAAAGTGGGAGGCTTGAAATCTACCATTTTTCTTTTAATTTCTTAATATTTGAGAATCCATGACTGGCTGAAATTCTGGATTTCCTATTATCGGATAGAGGGGGGAGTTCTTAGTCGAAAAATTCGAGTTATGACATACTTTATTTCCAATCCATAAAGTAGGGCCTATCGTTGGATGGGTTTTAACTGTAAGGGGTAATGCTGAATAAACACCATATTGCACTATTCAACGATACAAGGGCACATTTGTTGCTCTATAGTGATCACAATTTATAATCCCCATGTCTACTCCAGTCTGCTATCCTTCCCAATTGAACTGCTTGATAATATTTTAGCATATCCGGTGCTGATATTCCTCCAGCCTTTCTTGGGCAGGATCAATAGTTTCCCTACCGATCCTTGCCTTTTACTCCCCCATATAAATTTTGTGAATAAAGCCCGGACTTGATTGAAGTACGACATGGGGATCTGAATTGGTAGAGCTTGAAAGAGATAGAGAAATTTTGGCACTACACTCATTTTTAAAATATTAGATCTCCCAAACCAAGAGTGCATTCCTCTACTCCAATCCATCTAGCATTGTTCTAACTGTACCCAGTAGTGGTTTAAAGTTTAACTCAAAAATATCCTTTAAATCTGGTGGCATGTGTCCCCAAATAGTTCAATGCCCTCGTCGTCCACTAAAACTCAAAGCTATATTCTAAACTGTTTTAATCGACTCTGGCAGAGCGACCCCCATCGCTTCAGATTTACTATAGTTTATTTGAAATTTGACATCTTCCCGTAAAGTTCTACTTCTTTCATTAAATTTGGAAGGATATCTGTGGTTTTACTAGGGAGAAGAGCATGTCATCGCGTAAGCCGATACTTTGTATTCCCTTCTTCCTAGTTGAATACCCACTATATCTCTGTTCTGTCGAATCTTATTTAATAGTGGTTCTAACGTCAGGGCGAATAGTAAAGAACGACAGGGGGCAGCCCTGCCTAGTACCATTTGTAATTGCCAGAGGCTCAGAGTATACACCATTCACTTTTACCAAGGCTCTGGGTCCCGCATACACCCCCTCTATCCATTGTTGACATCCGTTCTCCAACCCCATTTGTTTTACTGTTCCCAGCATAAACTCCAATTCACTCTGTCGAATGCTTTCTCTGCGTCTGAATTCAGGAAAACACTCGATATCTTCTTTTGTTAGCTTGATTTATTAAATTTACACTTTAATGGTACTATCTCTCGCTTCTCTAGTTGGTATAAACCCCAACTTGATCTAAGTGTACCAGTTTTGATAGATAGGGCTGTATGCGGGATGCCAAAATCTTTGTCAAAATTTTAATGTCTACATTTATTAATGATATTGGTCTATAACTAGTACATGACCCCTGGGTCCTTCCCTTCTTTTGGTATAACCGTGATATGTGCTAATAACGCCTCCGGGGGTAACGGTCTAGTTTGTCCTATTGTATTAAATAATTTAGTCATATAGGTCCCCAGTAGTGGACCTAAAACTTTTGTAATATTGTATAGTGAACCCATCTGGGCCAGGGGCTTTACTATGTTTTTATTGTTTTCATTATTGATTGCACTTCCTCCATAGTAATTGGTTTTTCTAGGTCCCTTCGTTCTGGGGATGTTAATCTAGTCAGACCTGCTGAGGATATATATTTCTCCACAGACCCAGGGGGGTTCTCCTTCCCTTTTAGATTATATAACGAGCATAGTATTTCCTAAATTCCTGTGCTATTTCTTTTGAAAGATGAAGTTTTTGATCTTCTTTAGTTTTAATAAATGGGATATATGACCTTGACTGTAATTTTTTCAGTTTTTTGCTAGTAACTTCCACATTTATCACCTGAGTCATACGTCATCTTCTCTGCATATTGTAAAACCGCTTCAGCCTTATATCTAAGGAGATCCGCTACCTGTCTTCTTAAATGTTTTATGTTCAGTTCCTATACCAGTTTCTGTCTTTTTTCTATGTTGTATTTCTATCTCTGTATCTTTTCTAATATTTCTTTTATGTGGTTTTTCTCTTGCTTTCTTAACTCGGGAACACATGTTTAATTAGAACCCTCGGATCACTGATTTATGGGCTTCCCAAACTATACCCGGATCATTTTCTTCAGTATCATTTATCTGAAAGTACCACACTATTTCTTTTTTTACATCTTCAATTATGTGGGGATTCTGTAGTAGACTCTCATTTAATTTCTATCCTCCATTCTGACGTCTGAGTTCCCCTCTCCCCAAGTTATTTCCATTGTTACCGGGGCATGATCTGTCCAAGTTATATTCCAATTGAGATATCCTGTATTAAATGTAACCATTGATGCGGGATCAAAAAGAGATTCTATTCTTGAATATAATTGATGTGGGGTTGAAACAATATGTATAGTCTTTCTCTCCTGCGTGTAACATACGCCATCCATCTACTAACTGAAATTCATGTAGTTTTTGTATGATTCGTTTCCTAATTCCATTTGGTACCGACGACGCCCCTACTGAGGTATCTTCCTTTGGGTTTAGAGGTATATTCAAATCCCCACCACAGATCGATTTACCCTCTTTAAAATTCATCAATTTAGTGATCACCTTTACTAAGAAACTGTCTTGATGTATATTCGGTGCATAGATGGTGGCTAATGTTACCTTCTCACCCCCTATTGTCCCTTTAAGAAACAGGAATCTCCCTCCTGGATCCACGTATTTTTCGACTAAGGACCATGGTATTCTATTTGCTATTA
The DNA here is from genome assembly GCF_905171775.1 of Rana temporaria. Lineage (NCBI taxonomy): Eukaryota > Metazoa > Chordata > Amphibia > Anura > Ranidae > Rana > Rana temporaria. The sequence goes on from NC_053491.1 coordinate 309,025,483, forward strand.
AAATTGCCACCCCTTTGCTTTTGGCTTCCTGGTTAGAGGCCTGGTATACATTAGGGAAATTCCTATTTTGAAGATATGTATATACCCCATCTTTAAAGTGTGTTTCCTGAATAAATCCTATGTCCGTTTTGAGCGATTTTAGTTCATTTATTAATATTTTCCGTTTTTCGGGGATATTAAGTCCTCTTACATTTAGGGAAGTAACCCTTATTTTATCCATCTAACACACCACTTTTAGCCGACAGCGGAAAGGAGAGGACGAAGGAAAAAAAAAAAAAAAAAAAAAAAAGAAAAAAAAATTAAATATAAAATAAAAACAAATTTATAAAAAAAAAAAAAAAAAAAAAAAAAAAAAAAAAAAAAAAAAAAACCTCCTCCTATAGGGGTCTTAGGAGGTACGGATTTTATGTTACGGCTTCTACGTGGGACTTCTGTTATCCCGTAGTTACCGAAAATAGGAGGAATAAGCCTGCAAAAGCAGGAGTGGCTGAGCTCCTACTACCTCTCCTCACTTTATTTAATTCCTCTTTAAACCCTTTCAAACTTATTTACCCTGTAGCTCCCCTTTTTTCCCTCTTTCTCTCTCCTTCCCTCTCTCCTCCTTCTCCCCCTCTTCCCTCCTCTTCCCTCCTCCCCTTCACTTTCTAATCTCTATTCTGGTACCCCTCCCCCACCTATAAATTCCTTCACCCTCCCCTCTCCCCACCACCCCTTCCTCATAATTATTTTCTTTATATGCACACATCATTAACATATTTAATTTCACTTAATATCCTATATATTTTAACAAATTATATTCGCTTTAATAGGAAATCAGACATTTAGAACATAATTATTATTCATATTCCTCTTATATTCATATGTCAATATTAACTCCTTTATTTATGAATATACCCCTTATTTGTTCAATCTAGTGAAAATCTTCTCCTCTTCCACCTCCCCCCTCCCTCCTTCTCATTACATATTCACCTTCCCTTTCTATTCCTTTTCATTCTTTTAATACAGCTTCTACATATTTCCAGTCCTGAACACCCCGAACCTCCTTATGTGATTTACCTATTCCCCTATATGTGGACTTAATAAGTCGTCCCCTATACTAAGAAAAAAAAAAAAAAATTATTCCTATTGGTTCTCTCATTAGGTGCAAGATCTCATTTTAAACTATGATTTATGTGACGTGTTATTTACCCAACTGTGTCTATTTTATTTCCTCCTCCCCACTCACCCCTACCCCCTCCCATTATCGTTATGTCTAATCTTAATCCCCCTTTCTACCCTCCCTTCTCCAATAAAGAAAACAAATCTCCCAAGATATTTTTAGGTATGCACAGTGGTGCATATGGTCTCCCTTTCTACCCCCCCCCCCTTCCCTCTTTCCCCCCAAAAAAAAATAAAAAAAAAAAAATATTATCCCCAAAAGTATTCTTACGTGTGCACAATGGTGCTAGTGATCAGGTGTTTCCCTCAGGTGCAGAAAGAAAAAAAAAAAAACAAACATATATAATAATTTTCCCTTTTAAATCCCTAAGGTTCAGGGTGGACTATCCTGATCTATCTATTAATGTATAATGCTGCATAATTTATATTCTATTATATTTCCCAATTGACATTTAATATTTTATCAACATATATTTCAATCAAAACTAAAACATTCCAGTAACGGTTCATTACCAATTTATAAGTATAAATAAAAATAAAATGATGGGGGGGGGGGGGGGAGGGAAAAAAGAGAAAAAAAAAAAAAAAAAAAAAAAAAAGAAGAACCACAATGAAGGTGCATATAGTTCATACAATCAGTCCATATTTCCCCTTCTCCTCATAACCCCCTATATAAATTGCTTCTGGGGAATGTTTAGAGGGTGGTGGTAGGAGGGACTTCCACATTAAAGGAAACAACAAAAGAGAAGGGGGCAGGGGGATGGCCTAGAAGATAGGCATAGAAAAAAAAAAAAGAGGAAAGACCAACCATCTAGTCATTTAGTACCGGGGGGAGCATAATAGTCCTGTATATTCATCATTTTGTCTTGGAGAAGGAAAAAAAAAAAAAAAAAAAAAGATTCACAGTTTTCAGTATCCCCTGCCCAGTCCCTATGATTTATTCCGATTTTCTTCTGTTCCTCTGCGTTGTGATTCTCGATCCTTTGTTGTTTGTAGGCCACCTTTCCGACGTGGTCTGTCCATTGGCCGTAGCCAATCTGGGACCTCCAACTTTTCTATTCCCAAAAATTCGAACATCTCTGGAAGCTCTAGCGGTTCAGATAGTAAAAATGAGAGTGGCCCTTTCTTAACAAATAATGCGATCGGGTATCCCCAGCTATAGGTCCCACCTACTGATTTAATTTTTTCCAGGAGCGGGCGTAATTGTGCTCGCCGTTGTAACGTGGCCCATGAAAGGTCTGGAAGAATCTTTATTGTCATTTCTTCAAACTTTATTATCTTTGCCTCCCATGCCTTGCGACTAATTATTTCTTTATGTGCATAATGATGGAAACGACCTATCACATCTCTGGGTCTTGCCGGATCGCTGGGCCGTGGCCCCAGGGCCCTATGTAGTCGATCAAATTCAATCTGTTTCTGTTCCTTTATTAATTCAGCCCCCAGCAGCTGGCATATTGTTTTAACAACTCTTTGTAGAGATTCTCCCTCAATTTCTTCCGGTATCCCTCTAAACCGAAGATTTAATCTCCGACTTCTGTCTTCGATCTCTTCGAATTTCAAATGTATAGCCGAGCTCTGTGGTCTATAAGGGGGTTTTTTTTCCTTATCTCCTCTAGCTCATACCCGATCTTCCAACTTCACCACCCGTATCCCTTCTTCTGAAATTTTATCTGAGAGTGCTTGCATCTCAGATCTAATTAATTGCAATTCTTTCCGATGTCCCTCCTCAAGTCGGGTCACCATGTTTCCATCTCATCCCTTGTCGGGAGGGCCTGAAGGATCGCCATCTCATCCCTAGTTGGTAATGCCTGTAAAATCGCCATTAATCTATTCCACCTATGTTATTTTCCGCCATGTTCTTATGTTCCCAGCTATTTATCTCCTCCTGCTCTTGCCCCCCTTCCGTGGCCTGTGGTGTAGTAAGGCTCATCCGGGGTGCTGCTCTCGGATCTCCGGATACTCTGTCCCCCTTGTCTCAGCACTGAGGCTCTTGCTGTGGCAGTTGCTGCTCTTGTACGTAAGAAATAGTCTTTGATCTCTGGCTGTGTCAGTGGGGTCAGTATTATTTTTGTTGGATTTTGTTGCTGCTTTTGCTGTGGGATTGCTTCCGTTTTTTTCTTTGCTACATTCATCCCGCTGCTGCCAGCAAGATAAATACTGCTCAGTCCCACCGGTTTTAAAGTCTCTTTTTTAAACTTTATTTAGTCAGTAAAAAAAAAAGTCCTGATGTGATCACCCGTATATTCCAAAACATATACCAGCCCGTCTTAAATCTCCACCTGCAGCCCTTACAAGCCCGTCTTCTCTTACTTAGATTATAAGTTCAAAAGTTCAAAGGCTCATAGACTCCTCTACTCCTCTTCACATTTCACATTTCCTTGCAACTTCTTTTTTTTTTTTTTTACCTGGCCTCTTACTGGCAGCTTAGGAATGTACAGCTACTTTGTACTCACCGCACTCTTCCCGTCTCTCTCCCAAGCCTCGAGGTCACTTGTTCAACCCTGTGGTGCTAACTCACAGCCACAGTCACATCAATAGTCTCGGGGGGGTCCGCTTCCCCCCCCCGCTTCTCACACGCAGCACACAGCTGACTTCTCCCTCTCCTCGCAGCGCAGCGGTGTGTGTGTATCGACTCCCTGTCTTCTGTTCTCAGGTTCACTCCCACCTTCTCACACACAACACACGCTGAACGCCGCACGCTCAGCTGTTGAACTGTCTCTACTCACCGGCTGTGAGGAACCGACCAAGACGAGTCAGAAAAAAATGATAACCAGGTGAAATTATATCAGGGCTTCTCAGGACTTTTCAGGGCTTTCAGGCTGCCAAAGATTTCCAATAGTTTTCTGGGCTTCCAGGGCTAAGAAAAGCCTATGAATTTCACTGCTTCAGGTTCAAGTTCTCATTACAGCTCTGCATTAGATCAAGTTAAAACTTCCAGGTTTGCATAGCATTCAATCTATTTAGTATTTAGTGAGGAGAGGTGAGGTATAGCTCAGCTCAGCGTGTGTCTCCTCACTCCGCCATTGTTAGGCCACTCCTCCAGGAAAGAGTTGATTTTAATGGTAAAAAATTCGATACAGTTTTAAAAAATCGCGCTCAGCATGGGACGCGGCGTTGTAGCAAGCCGGCTTACGTCTGCTGGCCTCCGGTTGGTTGCCTGTATCACGTGGTCATATGTCCTACGTCGTTACGTCACGGTCTCGTGACTTCTTCAGGGATATTGATTGGCTGTTAGGCCCGACCTTTTTATTACAGGGAACCAGAAGTAAACACAGCGCCATTTTCTTGGAGTCCTAGCCTGGGGACTTCTAATGCGCGCTGGACAGAGCCATATACAAATGAAAAAATAAAAATAGAATGGAAATAAAAATGCAAAGGATACTAGCATACCAATAACGAATCCTGTTTTACTACTAGGTAGTGCAGTGGCATGGAACGTATCCTATTTAAAAGTTGCTACATGAAGTAAAAATAATTAAAAATAGTTATGACCAAACAATTATAATGTTATAGGGCCAGCCTAATAATATAGGGAATAGTACAATTCCCAAATAGCGGTATATGCAAATGGAATTATTCCTGGGTGTCTGCAAGTGGTCTATAGAAATAGACGTTACTCAGACTAGTACACCGCTAGGTTGTGGAAATGGTCTGTCACGGTTTGGGGTCAGGCTCAGAGGCCAATTGCTATAGCAGTGACAGAACAGGTATACAGGCAGTAGAGTAGTCCAGGAACAGGCCGAGGGTCAAACACAGGTGGTTGCAGATTGGGATCAGGCAATAGCGTAGTCGATAACAAGCCAAGGGTCGATAACGAGCAGTAGCAAATATGGACGGCAGCAGGGAAGACAGGAGCAAGATACAGGCTGGAGATAGCACAATATTCTGGCCAAGAGGAAGTGCAGAGACAAGGCTTTTATAGGAAGTCTGTGGGAGGAGCAAGGGGTTCAAGGTTCAATGCAATCAAGACACAAGGCAGGAATGTTCAATGGATCAGATGGGTTTGTCCAGCAGATCAGACAGGGAGCTGTCCAGCATCCCAGATAGCTCAGTGAGAAGGTTCACTGCCAGACACAGATGAGGTCCCAGGTTCAAGTCCAGGTCCTGACAGTACTCCCCTCCTCTCAGGATGTCCTCCGGACGTCCTAGGACTTGGCTTGTGAGGAAACCTCTGGTGGAATACTTTTGTTAATCTAGGGAGTGAACCTTATTGTTGCTTCAGAAGTTCCTGCCCGGGAGATTCTCCTCGCTTGCAAGGCTTTTTCAAACATCTCCAGCTCCTGCTTACGGATAAGGGTGCCATTTGAGGCATACATACAGTCAGGTGGTAGAACTTCTTTGGCAGGACAGGAATTAGTGATGAAACCAGACTTTACGGAAGTGGTGACGGCATCAGGAACAGGCGTTTTCTTAAGAAGTAGCGAAGATGTTTCTGGAGCAGGAGGTGGTTCTTTGGCAGAACAGGGTGATGTTACTGTATTTACCACTGTGGAGTGTGGGTTGACTACTGGAACTGATATGTTGTCAGGAAGATGCATAGTTGCCTTTGGGCCAGATGGTAGGGGTTTCACAGGGGTATTGGTTGCAGGTTCAAGAGGGGCACTGGTATCGTTGACCACCGTAGTCTGGGAACCCACTTGTGCCATCGAACACGGACAGGCCTTAAAGCAACCTTGGCAGTTCACAGGCCGAACAGCAGGGATAGCATGATGAGTCCCAATAGTACACACTTGAAGAACCTTTGGTCGAGGTGGGCGAGTTGGGCAGAGGGAGATAAGGTGACCTCTTTCTCCACAATAGAAACAAAGGCCATAGACTCTCCTGCGCTCTCTTTCACCTTTAGACAGCTTGGTCTGGATGACCCCGATCTCCATTGGTTCCACATCTTCCAGGATAGGTGTGTGTATATCCACAGAAATGCCAAGGCTTTGTGGTGTTAGGGCTTCACGGCTTGGCACATACTGGGATGGCTCAGAGTCGTATGTGTACCGGGTATTCCTGTCCCTGGGTTCCCGTAGGCCACATGAGCTAGGAGCAGACTTGGGAACCCTGGTTTTCTTGGCAACAGTACAGTGAGAGTCCAGAGCTACATAAATGCTTCCCAGCTGTCCAAGACTGGACTCCTTTCCTGTAGTACCTGATGAGCCCATGCTTTGATTGGTCCAGTGAGCAGGTTGATAGTAGCGCGAACCTTTATATAATCGGTGGCATAGGTCCTAGGCTTAAGAGCAAACAACAGCTCGCAATCCACCTTGAAGCACAAGAATGATGCACGGCTACCATCAAACCTCTCTGGCATCACCACAAATGGCTCAGGGCATGCTGGTTCCAGGGCTGGGCCTACTGTACCTTTCAGTAACAGAACTTCTTGCTGGAGCTCCAAAAGTTCCTGCCTGAGAGGAGCCAACAGCCTTTGCTATAGCGGCCTCCATGTTTTAGGCCAGGTTATTCTGTCACGGTTTGGGGTCAGGCTCAGAGGCCAATTGCTATAGCAGTGACAGAACAGGTATACAGGCAGTAGAGTAGTCCAGGAACAGGCCGAGGGTCAAACACAGGTGGTTGCAGATTGGGATCAGGCAATAAGAAGTCAAACAGGAGAGGTTGCAGAGGGATCAGGCAATAGAGAAGTCCAGGAACAGGCCGAGGGTCAAACACAGGTGGTTGCAGATTGGGATCAGGCAATAGAGAAGTCCAGGAACAGGCCGAGGGTCAAACACAGGTGGTTGCAGATTGGGATCAGGCAATAGCGTAGTCGATAACAAGCCAAGGGTCGATAACGAGCAGTAGCAAATATGGACGGCAGCAGGGAAGACAGGAGCAAGATACAGGCTGGAGATAGCACAATATTCTGGCCAAGAGGAAGTGCAGAGACAAGGCTTTTATAGGAAGTCTGTGGGAGGAGCAAGGGGTTCAAGGTTCAATGCAATCAAGACACAAGGCAGGAATGTTCAATGGATCAGATGGGTTTGTCCAGCAGATCAGACAGGGAGCTGTCCAGCATCCCAGATAGCTCAGTGAGAAGGTTCACTGCCAGACACAGATGAGGTCCCAGGTTCAAGTCCAGGTCCTGACAGTGTCTATGTAATATATTGTGGTGCAGGTAAATTGGTGGTCTAGTGATAGCCGACTAGCCCAAAAATTGGTGATGTCGCATCCAACCAGAGGCCTTCAGATAACAAATAGCAGTCATGTATAGATATATCGATATACTTCATAGAAATATCTATAGGTATCAGATAAACAAAATTGCTAAACATAGAAGAGTGTCCCTAGTGGACCAAATGGGTATAGAACAATGAAACCATATATGTACCAAGAAATTACTAAATATTATTTGAACTTGAAATTAAATAAAATACAATTAAAAGTTATTCAAGAAACAATTGAGGTCAAAGTCCACGTTCAGGCCTGTGGGGGTTAATGTGTTTAATGTATGAATCCACCGTGATTCGATTTGACTAATAACCCTCACCATGTGGCTGCCTCTCCAGGATGCCTTATATTTCTCAATTCCCCAGAATTGGAGTGTACTGGGGTCATTATTGTGAAACTGTGCGAAATGTCGCGATACATTGTGCTTTGGGTGACCTTTTCTTATATTGCGTACGTGTTCCTCTATTCGATCTTTCAATGCTCTCTTCGTCCTTCCTACGTACTGTAAGTTGCAGTCACATTGAAGAACATAGATGACACCTACTGTGTGACACCCTATGAAATCCTTAATTTGATGGGTGTGGCCTGTGTTTGTGCCTACGTATTGTGTTCTTTTCCCTTGGAACAGTTTAGCGTGCCTGCATGCATAGCAATTCCTACAGGGAAAGAAACCCTTGCCATCAAAAAAGGAATAGCTGGGTTTAGGAGGGGGTGCAATAACTGATTTTACCGACTTGTCTCTGAGAGTGGGAGCTCTTTTGTATATAATTCTCGGCTTAATGGGCAGTATCCGTTTCAGATCTTTGTCACTTAGGAGGACATGCCAGTGTCGTTGGATTAGTTTGTTGAGGTCTCTATGTTGGGTATTGTAATCAAGTATCAAACACGGAGCTGTTTCTTGTGTTACAGTGGTTTTGATCTTGTTCTCCAACATTGGTTTTCTCTCCAGATTTTTAACATGTTTTATTTGTTCACTTATCCACGATCTGTCATACCCTTTTTCCTCAAACCTCCTGCCAATAAAATTAGCCTGTTCTTTAAAGTCCTCCTCCTTCGTGCAGTTTCTTTTTAACCTAATCAGCTGGCCTTTTGGAATGTTGTATAGCCATGGTTTAAATGACAGCTGTCAATGAATAGATAGCTGTTGGTATCTACTGCTTTGAAGTGGGTCTTTGTGATTATTCTGTTCTCTTCCAATTGGATGTTCAGATCAAGGAAATCCACTGATTTGTCATCAATCTTCCAGACTAGTTTAATGTTTTTATCGTTGTTGTTTAGCTTATTCAGATAGTTTTCTAGGCTGTGTTTGTTGCCATTCCATACTATGATCACATCGTCTATGTATCTTTTGTATAGTGTGAGTTCTGCTGGCATGTTGGTATAGACCGCTGACTCTTCCCACTGAGCCATAAAGGCATTGGCAACACTGGGCGCAAATTTAGCACCCATGGCTATGCCTATGGCTTGCTTATAGTAGGCTTGGTCATGCCAGAAATAGTTATATTTCAAGCAGAATTCAAGGCATTTTATCAGATATTTCCGTTGTTTGCAAATAACGTCACTATGATTACGTAGGAGCCACTTTGTCGCATGACATGCATCATGGTGGCCTACTATAGTATAGAGTGACGTGACATCAGCCGTAGCTAATAGTGTTCGTCCTTCTAGTACTGGAGCTGATTCCATAAGTTGTAGGACATTTTTTGTGTCCTTAAGGTACGCTTTGGTATTTTGGACGGCTGGCTGAATGAAATAGTCGATGTACTGTCCCATTCGTGAGGTGAGTGACTCGATGCCATTAACTATGGGGCGTCCAGGTGGATTATCCTTGGTCTTGTGAATTTTAGGGACAGTATATATCACTGGGATTCTACAGCATTCTGGTATGAGATATTGGGCTTCTTTTTTGTTTAGGATATCTTTTTTTATCATCCCTAAAGCCACCACTAGTTTTAGTTCTTTTTTGTATTTATTTCTTGGGATTTCCTGAGAGTTTGACATATGTGTTGGTATCTGACAACTGTCTATTGATTTCTCCCAAGTATTGTTCCTTTGACTGGATATTGTGATCCGCAGGGCGGATCACAATATCATTTCTTGCTGTAAGTAGTTGGATACCCTTTTTGATATGTATAGGGTCAAAGCTCTTTTTCACTTTCAAGGATTCCAAGTCTTCCAATACCAGTCTTTTGAAAACCTCAATGTGATGATTATCAGAGACCTGAGGGTTAAATGTCGAGTTATTGCGTAATGTACTATGGTTCGAAACAGCCTTGGGTGCGGTTGATTGGAATCTGTCATTTAGGAAGTACTTCTTCATATTTAATTTCCTTATATATTTTCGGATTCCAATGTAGGTGTCGAATTTGTTCAAGTTTTTTACAGGTGCATGCTTTAATCCCCTGTCTAATACTGCTAGTTCTTCATAGGTGAGTGGGATGGAACTCAAATTTACCACATTCTCTCCTCGTCTGGCCTTTTTCTTTTGTTTTCCCTTTCCAGCTCTGTTTCCCCTTTTGGTTCTGGACTTGATCTTAAGCCTGTTTCTTGTGTCCGTTTCCTGGGGGAGCGTTGGGGCTCTTGTGGATGTCTTCGAGGAGAGATGTCCCTCCTCTCCCTGTCTAAAAAAGGATGTGGTAGTAAATATTGTGGGTGGTCATAATAGTATTGTGGATCTTCCTGGTATTGTTCTTGATAGTGTCTCAATGGTTAGTATCTATTATGGACGACTATTGGAGTCCGATGCTGTCCTCCATAGTACTCAACTACTTGTGGAGGTCCCCTGGAGTGGTTACCATAATGGTCATTATTATGACTAGGTCCTCTATTGTATCTTCCATATTGTTCATAACTTGGGTCCTCTGTTATCCCTCGGATTTCTGTCATTATTATATGTGTTATTCTGTTGACCATTGTTGTAAGGTTTTTTGTATTGCTTCTTATTAGGTTTCTTCCACTGTTTTTTTAGGGGTATGAGACACATACTGTCCCTGATTGTGTTGTTCATGTTGCAGTCTAGTGTATTCCCGATTAGGATCTTGTTCTTCCCATCTAGGAGGGGCCCTTGTTTGAGACATCGTGGGGTCTTGTATTGTAACCTCCCGTACCGGTGAGGATTGGGTAGAACTTGGTGGTATTGGTTCTGTCTTTTGTTGCCATTTAAAGACATGTCCGGCTTTATAGTCTGCCACATCTCTTTGAAACTTTTTCATTTTCCGTTGTTGGACCTCTAGATCTTTAGAAACCAGGTCTTTATTGAGTGACATAGCTAGTCTCTGAAAGTCACTGGATTCTTTATACGGATCAAGTTTCAATTTTATTTCTTCAATTTGTTGTTGAACTGTAAGGATTTTTTTCTGTTTCCTTTTAAGTAAAAATTTGACTCCTTCTACACTTCTACTGTTGAAAAATCCATACCATTAATCTAGCGAGTCCTTGTCGTCTAGCCCATCATTGGGTGGTAGATCCCATCTAATTCTTCTCGGGCCATATTATCCTTAATATATTGATCAAAGGTATGTACATCCCACCAAAGGGATACCTTCTTTTCCATTAAATGTCCCAATTTTCTCGTTAAGCTTTCTAGGTCAGTGTTTTGTGTTTTATTGTGCATTTTAAACACCTCTTCTAAGTTAACGTTCCTGTTCTCTATGAACGAAAAAACGTCCATAGTGGCTGCAATAGTGGTGAGTGAGAATGTGAAATAATATGAGAAAAATCTATTGCGCTACTGCGAGTAATGGAACGTATACCACGTGAAAAAAAGAGTATATGAGTTACTGAAGCTGCTAAATCTAAAGGTGCACAAAAACCGTAAACATATATGATAAAAAGGTGATCAGCGCTACAGTATATGTGAAAAAACACAATAAAAATAAGTGGATGGCTAGGAGCCAACACTCGGTGAGCAGTGTAGCAATCAGATGGGCTACAGCAGCAAAAACACCCAAAATGTGTACCTGTCGGATGGGCTACAGCAGCCAACCCATACAAAGTGATTTCCTCTGCAGAGAAAATTTGAGGAACAGTGAATCAATAGACAATAAAGTAATAAAAATATTGTGCATAAATGACACAGATCACTAAGAGTTTATAGGGATGCTCAAAAGGAATGTATGGGATGTATGGATCTTCTAAATCAGGTGAATTTTTTACCATTAAAATCACCTCTTTTTACTTGAACGTGCTTCACCTTTGTGGCATCATTCCTTCTATTTTGGCTCCAAATACATGAGACGAACGGACCCGAGGACTTCTCATCCGAGGACTGCTCATTCTCTCAGGATACCATTGGAACCCATTCAGGATCAGGATCGGTGGCGCTGAACCAATAGGAGAAGAAACCACTTTCCCTCTATGCACATTTATCATCGGATGAAGGTAAGGGCAATGTGAGACTGCTATTGGAGTGATTCACCTGATTTAGAAGATCCATACATCCCATCCATTCCTTCTGAGCATCCCTATAGACTCTTAGTAACCTGTGTCATTTATGCACAATATTTTTATTACTTTATTGTCTATTGATTCACTGTTCCTCAAATTTTCTCTGCAGAGGAAATCACTTGTCTGCAGAGGAAATCACTTTGTATGGGTTGGCTGCTGTAGCCCATCCGACAGGTACACTTTTTGGGTGTTTTTGCTGCTGTAGCCCATCTGATTGCTACACTGCTCACCGAGTGTTAGCTCCTAGCCATCCACTTATTTTTATTGTGTTTTTTCACATATACTGTAGCGCTGATCACCTTTTTATCATATATGTTTACGGTTTTTGTGCACCTTTAGATTTAGCAGCTTCAGTAACTCATATACTCTTTTTTTCACGTGGTATACGTTCCATTACTCGCAGTAGCGCAATAGATTTTTCTCATATTCTTTTACAAGCATACTCAACTTTTTGTTCCTCCTTCTATGGTGATTACCTAGAGGCCTGGCGCAAAAAATGGAAAAGCAGATTCTCTTTCTAGACTTTCAGAACCTGTTGAAGAACTCTCTCTTCCATCCCTTCTTCTTGTCAATTTTGTTTATTGAATATTAAGTAATAAAGACAGTTACAATTAGTAATAAATAGTTACAACACATGGTAATATTAGTTACCGTATTTATCAGCGTATAACACACACTTTTTCATCTTGAAAATAATGTGGAAATCGCATGTGCGTGTTATACGCCGATATGTATAAAAAAAAGCATGGTACATACTGTAAAACTATTGCATGGCGAGTTTACAGCATCGGAGACACTGTCGGAGATAGCCTAGGGGATGTGTGGTTCTCGGGCCACTCGATTTAGCTGTTCAGATTTCCGGCAGCCCTCACCCACAGAGGAAGTCAGTCTCTTCCTGCTCTCGTGGCTCTAATTCTCGCGGCTGGCAGAGCATAACCATAGTAACCCTCTGTACGGCTCGCGGGAGTTTTGCTGTCTGGAATCTCACAGGACTGAAAGGAATCTGCCGTGAGTCATTCAGGTACAAATCCCTTCAAATGGCAGGGTTGATTGGGGGGGGGGGGGTGTTTGAGCAATGATACAACCCATTGTCCAAGCCCTGAATAAATCCCCAAAATAATTCCAATAAAAATAAATAAAAAAAAAAACGACTAAAATGCATAAAAAAAAAAAAAACAATGATACAACCTGACACCCTGACACCCATTGTCCAAGCCCTGAATAAATCCTCAAAATAATTCCAATAAATAAAGGAAAAAAAAAAAGAAATTAAATGTTTAAAAAAAAACAAAAAAAACTAAATAATAAATAAGGATTGTTAGTTCCCAATAATGGGGGAAAATATGAAATTGTCATTAATGAAATGAGAGAATGTTACGTTATTTACCTTATTTACCTTATAAGTGTTTAAATATTAATAAAAAAAAGTTTTGAGCTACCCTTGTTTTGCTTCAAAGTTCTTTATTTAAAATGTATTTTTTTTTCCTGAAAATTCCCTCTTAAAATGAAGGTGCGTGTTATACACCAGTGCGTGTTATACGCCGATAAATACGGTAAGTATATGATAATAAATTGGATGGAATTATACATATCTGAAGATTAGATATTTTACATAAACAGGTAATCAACTCGAAAATGAAATGTTAAGTTAATATAAACAATTGAAAAATGTAATATGTAAATATGTGCTCATACACTTAGGGCCTGATCCACAAACAGCGGTGCAAATTAAGTTAGTCAAAACTTATGTCATTTAAGTTACGGCGCCCTAATTTGGTGTCGTAAGTGCCGTATCCACAGCGCATTTGCGCATAAAATTGCGCAAGCGTAACTTTAATCCCGAGGCGTAAGGCAGGGTTATTGCAAGTGGGAAGGAAGTGGGCGTGCTTCATTGTAATGAGCCGTGACCCCATGCAAATGAAGGGCCGGCCGTACTGCGCATGCGCGCACGAATATGCTGCTCACTGGGCATGTGCAGAACTTGGCTTGGCGCAATCAGTGAGATAGGTAAAAGGCCAAGCGTACTTAGTTTGAGGATCGCCCTGTGTATAAATAGCCCCACACAAACACACTTCCCTTGCAAAAGTATATCCCTATGTTCCCCTTCCTAGAGCAAGTTGCTTCTGCTCTGATCGTTTGTTGGTGTTTGTTGGTGAGTTGTGTGTGTTAGAAAAATTTGGGAGGAGTATTAGATTGTAGTTGGTGTTTGTTTCTGCTAAGTGTATTTTGTGTTTGTTTTTTTCTGAGTGTATTTTGTGTTTGTTTTTTTCTGATTGTATTTTGTGTTTGTTTTTTAATTTGTAGTAGCTGTCTGCTTGTGTGTTTTGCTTTTTGTGTGTTTCTTCTGTGAGTTTTTTTGTTTGTTTGTTGTGTGTGTATTTTTGTTAGTTTGTCCTGTGAGTTTATTCTTGTTGCTGAGTGGTGTCTGTGATGGCACCCAAGCGCAGGAAGCTCAATTTTTCTCAGGTAGAGAAGCAAATTCTTGCTCGGGCCATCCTCCTATATGGGCGATATTTACATGGCCCTGATAGCCGGAACACCTCCCCGGCCCAAAGGAAGGCGATAATAAAAAAATTACGGATCAGATAAATGCGGCGGGGGGGGGGGGGGAGACGAGGACCCCCGCTGGCATCCAAAAGAAGATTAATGATCTTAAGAGCCTGGTCCGTAACAAGGTGGCCCAAATAAATGCCCATACCACTGGCACTGGAGGAGGCCCAGCCTGCCCCATCCGGCTGAGTGAGGAGGAATGGGCAGTGGCCCGGTGTTTACAGCCAGAGCAGGTGGTGGGCCTGCGTGGATATCAATCTGATGTTCCTGTGAGGACAGGTACGTTTTTGGTTTTTCTATCTGGTGATTAGCATGTGTGGGTGGGGGAAGGGAAGATGTGCCAAGTGTGTGGATCCTCAAACCTGTGATTGTTTTGTGTCCTCCACAGATGACCAGGAGATTGCAGGCCCATCAGGCCAGGAGGTTGCTGGCCCATCAGGCCAGACTGCTGCACCACCCCAAGGACAAGAGGCTGCTGATGAGTCCCAAGAAGGGCAGGATTCCCCAGGGGAGGGGAGTGGCCAAACCTCCCCTCATGAGGAGGTTGAGGGGGAGGAGGATGAGGGGGTGGAGGAAGAAGATCTGCAGATTGGCAGGGAAGTCCTTTTGGCCTCAGATTTGTTTACCCTTGAGGCTACCCCTGAGGCTACCCCTGAGGCTGGCAGCAGTCAGGCCACCATCAGGGGTAGCCCCTTCCACTCCTCCCTCAACAGGCCTCAACCCACAATCTCTCCCCTCCTCCAGGGCCACAAGCCTCAGCGGCAGGCAGGATGGCGACTCAGGAGACCAGGGGGGTGGCCGAGCGTCTGACGGGCAGTCTGCAGAGGGACAATGCCCGGCAGACCTGCCATCTGGGTCAGATAAAAGAGACTCTGACCCAGATGGAGCACAGCCTGGGTGCAATGAAGGAGTCAATCAGTGATGGGGCCACAAACTCATTGGCGGTCATCACATGCTTGTGGGACCTGAAGACCGCCACAACAGGCGTGGCCCAGGAGGTGACTGCCCTGACCCAGGCTGTGCAGGACAATACCAGGGCTGGCCAGGCCAATACGGCTGCCCTCACTCTCTGTCTCACAAGGATAGCAGTGGCCTTGGAGGGAAGGCCAGCAGGAGGACAGTCACCAGGGGAGGCTCCTCCTTCCCGTGCTCACCCGCCCCCATGAAGATACTCCCTCCCTTGCTCACACCCCCCATGAAGATACTCCCTCCCCTGCTCACACCCCCCCATGAAGATCCTCCGGTTGGCCGTGGCCGTGCCCGTGGGCGGCCCAGGCGTAGCAAACGCCGCCGCTATTAATTTTGCAGGGGTACTTTTATTTTTTATTTTTATGATTTTGTTTGGTATACTGTACTGATTTGTTTTATGTGTGTGAATGAGGGGGGGTGGCATTCCTGATTAAATAAGGGTGTCACCCTCAGTTTTGGTGGAAAAGGGATCCCCAGGACCAGGGAGAAGTGATCCCAGGTCCCTGAATGGTGTATGAATGCACAGTGACATAATTCATAATTGGAGCCGTGGCGGGGCGTTACTGCTCCCAAGTACCATTGGGGGGGGGTACTTGGATCTAATCCAATTCGATGTGCATGTGATGTGTCTGTGCTAGGGACCACAGTGGTGTGCATTCATGCATTCTCATTGTGACATAATTAATGTGTGTGTTTACTGTGCAAAGATACATTCTCATTGTGACATGTTTAATGTGCGTTTACTGTGCAAAGATGCCTTCTGCGAGGCGTCTCCTGGCTGCTGTGCCCTCAGCCCTCAGCAGACCGGGTAGAGTTGGTTCAGGGGTCAGGTCATCACATATGTCAATCTCCAGGCCCCTTCTCACTGCGAAGTTGTGCAGAATGCAACATGCCCCGATGATCTGGCACACAAAGTCTGGGGAATACAACAGGGTACCCCCAGACTTATCCAGGCATCGGAAACGTGACTTCAGGAGGCCAAATGTGCGTTCCACCACTCCACGGGTACTTATGTGTGCAGCATTGTATCTTTCCTCTGCTGGGATTTGGGGGTTCCGGTATGGAGTCATAAGATGGGGTCCCAGTGCATATGCAGAGTTACCTGGAAGGGAAAAGACAGGAGGATGTTAGTCATGCATGTGCCCCTCGTGATGTCTGCATCATGGGGGGGGGACAGTCATGCCTGACACCCATGTCACTCACCAACCAGCCAGCTGTCCCCATACACGTTCTGTTCCAATTCTCTGGAGATGTTGCTGTGACGGTATATGTGGCTGTCATGGCTGGATCCTGGGAATTTGGCACAGACGTGCCATATGAGGCATTTGGCATCCACTATCACCTGAACATTGATTGAATGCCTATGCTTCCCTATTTCGGTACATGTGCTCTGTCCATGGGGGGGTTGTAGTGCCACATGGTGCAATCAATGGCCCCGATGGTGCGTGGGAATCCAGCAATTTGGAAAAAATCAGTCATTGAGTCCATTCGCTGGACCTCCTGGAGGGTTTGATGAATTGATTGGCGCCATGCGTCTGAGGATTGCAGGGACAACCTGGTGTACACATTCTGCTCATGGTGGATTGTGCCATCCCAGCCACACCTCCACTTGTGCGCTGAAAAGAGCCAGTGGCATGAAATGCAGTGTTGCCATTACCGTGATCTATGGCTGCACTGCATGTGAGCGGTGTGTTGGGCTGGTGAGATCATCCTGCAGGATTGTGGTTAATTCCAGGATGGCTTCACGTTGAATCTGAATCTGAATACAACCTCAGAAGCAGTCATGCCAAGCACATCTAGGCGTCTGCGGTAAACCCTCTCCTGTGCCCTCCTCCTCCTCCGTTCCCTCCTCCTTCTTAGCGCGTCTAAAGTCACTAGTGCAGTTATGATCATGGATGGCCCTGCATGTTGGCAGACAGATTGTAGTCCAGCAAGTGTGTGTGCTCAGCTCTTCCTTAATGGTGTTGCTGTAGCAGACCTTTACACGGCAGGTATAAAATTAGGGCTGCTTTTATAAAGTGTAAAATTGCTCCGGAAACTAACAGAAGCGCATAGGGCGTAATCTACGGCGCACACACTTAATTTTGTGGATCGCCCTATCTCCCTCATTTGCATCTTTGCCTATCAAAACAGCGGCGTGTCTAGCGTAATTTGCGCGCGAAGAAGCGCCGGTGTAATTATTTTAGGTTGGACGGAAAAACCTGGATTCAGGCGTAACTCATTATGAGGATCAGGCGAAAAGATACGCGCGGTGTAAATTTCAATTACGCCGCGTATCTCGAGTTAAGTCGGCGCATCTGCTTTGTGGATCAGGCCCTTAGTTCCAAGCATATTCAATTAATATATGGTCAGTATGGAAAGAAAGCTAATTGAAATCAAACTAATTCAATAAAAACTTCAAAAATGTATAATTATTGTAAGTAATAACTAAATTAGTATTATGCATAATACAGTACCATTTAAATATGGTAATACAAAAAAAATAGGAAAATAGAAAAAAAAGGACAGAGTAATAGTAAAAGAGAAAGAATGAAGGTAAGAAAGAGAGAAATGAGTCTATTGTAAGAATATTATTAAGTTAGTACAGAAGATAAATGTTCATGTTAGTACTTGTTTCCACTCATATTGTATAATTATATAGTAATATAGTATATCAAGGTCTTATAGGGAATTGTCAGGGATCATAGGAAGAAAATACGTCAACCAAGGATTCCATATTTTCTCAAAATTTTGTATAGTATCGTTGATTATGGCTTCTGATTTGGAAAGGATCATTGCTTGGTTTATTCTGTTTTTAGCTTGAACTGGTTTTATATTTAAAAGTGCAATAGTCGTGTTTGGAATGATGGCTATCTTAAATATTTTAGATACCATGAGGAAAATTTCATTCCAGAACTTTTTTGCAATCGGACAATCCCAGAATGTATGTAAGTGCGTTCCCAAACACCACAGCCACGAAAACAGAATGGGGAGGCATTGAGGAGCATATTTTGCAATTTTAACAGGAACCAAGTACCAGTACATGTGAAATGTTGATTTTAGTTCCAAGTTCTTTCTCCCATTTTTCCATCTTCCATCCCTTCTTATTCCTTCTCATAAGTTTATACTTGCTAATCTCAACCTAAAACAGTTACTTAAACAAAGTTTGAATATGCAAGAGACTACTATCCCTCATGGGTTAACACAAGATGAAGAAGGTTTATTTTACAAGCATACTCAACTTTTGACAACGTCCATTCGACGAAACGCGTCAGGTGACCTAGTTCTCATCACGTCACACGTACACCACGTCAGGGTAAGGAGCTGTCAGCCGTGGAGCGCAAACAAGCCGCACGCGGCACGCTCCTTCGCAGGACAATTTCATTATACCCGAGATGTGTCTGACGCGGCGCAGTATTGGATTGGATCAGGCGTTTTATCTACTGCTTGCTAGCAGAATTGTTCTTAAACTTATTTCTTTAAACAATTTTTTGATACAACTATTTTTGTATGGTACATATTTTTTTATATTAAACGCCCATTGTACCTACAATACTACCCCTATGTGGATTCCTTTATCTTTCTTCTCCTACGTCCACGTCTACTGCAACTGGAATAAGGGCACGGAGAACCCCAGAGGATACCACTCGCCATCAGGTAGTAAAACGATTCAGCAGTTCCTATCTTGCAAGGCTCTACACCCCCTCGAGGGGACATCAATCCAGTGAGTGTGGACCTAATTGGGGGGATCGTGGACCACGCATGAATATTCCAAGTGAAAGCTGAGGTTGTGAGGGATTGCAGTCTTGTCCTCTGAAGCACACAGAAATCAGTGCTATTGTGGAATAAGCTTATAGTATTCCTGACAGCTTGTACAGACTATCCACCATTGCAAGGGATCACGTTTTAAATGAACTTTGGCTGCAGAGTTCTGTTGTGTTGTTTACTTTTTTCTGTTTTCATATGCATTGGGGCTTTTTTCTTGATGTTTAACCTTACTAACCCTACTAACTGAGTGGTATTCTAGCGGGCATGGTGGGCCTCCTGTTATTGGTTAATCTTTCCATATGAGATTGGCACTGGCTAAATACTCTGCTTGTCCAGGTTGATCACAATAGGCTGGAGTGTGATCCTACAATCTTCTTTCATGGAACTGGCATTTATGGATTTATAATTGAAGCATATTTTTTACGTATTCATCAGCTTTCTAATAGTATTTTGTATTTTTCTGGAATTAAGTTAACTTATACATTATTCATATCACGTATCACTGAATAATTAGAGAATGGTGCAGGTTTGCACTGCCACAGTTTTTCTGCACATTGAAGTTCACATATTAACTGAATCACTTCACAAATAGGGGCTGACATAATAATATTTCTAACACAAGGATATAGAAGCGACACCTAGTGGACAAATTGGGTTATTACCCATAATTGAATGTCCACTATTAGTTATTGCACACGCTTTTTGCAACACTTGTAGCAAGTAGAAGACACATACTGCTTGTTTGTTTATTTGTTTTTCTGTGCGCAACACTAAGAGCACTCAAAATCATCAAAAGGGAACCTGGATAGTAGTGGGGACTGCTTATATGAGTCTACCATACTAAGGGACCCGACATTATAATTTATATTCACCAGCTTGGAAATTTATTTAATCCTTAGCAGCGCCAACACCCTGATCACACATTTTCTATCATACTCAACTTTTTGTTCCTCCTTCTATGGTTATCTAAAAAAGGGTTTCATTAAACCTTCTACTTCTCCTGCCAGTGCTGGTATGTTTTTTGTTACAAACAAAGATGGTAGCCTCAGACCTATCATAGACTATCGAGCCTTGAACAAAGTCACAGTGAAAAATCGCTATTCTCTTCCACTTATTCCTGAATATATATATATTGAAAGTGCTACATGATGCTCCCTTAGCTGGTCATCCTGGAATAGAGAAAACCATTGATCTCATCCAACGTTATTTCTGGTGGCCTAACATGACTAGCACCATAAAAGATTACGTATCCACTTGTGACATCTGTATAAGATCCAAACATGAAAAAAGACCACCTTAGACCCCATTCACACCTAGGCGTTTTTACGCCTGTAGCGCTACGCCGCTGCCGCCAGAGGGCTGAAAACAGATGTCCCTCTATGGAGATGGTTCACATCTCCACGCCGAACGCCGGACGCCTGTCGCCTGCCGCGTGAAAAAAGGTCCCGGACCTTTTTTTCAGGCGTCTTCGAGCGTTCGGCTAGGAGATGGGAATCATCTCCATAGAGGGGGTCATCTTGGGGCACATCTAGGCGGACAATACCGGCGTTTTGTCGCCGCAAATCGCGGTACAAAACGCCGCTATTTTTACCGCGATTTGCGGCGACAAAACGCCGCGATTTCGTCCGTCTAGATGTGAATGCAGCCTTATGGATTGTTGATGTCTTTACCTATTCCTACAAAACCTTGGGAAGCATTGTCCTTGGAATTGCCTCCTTCTAATGGATATAACACCATCATGGTAACAGTTGATATGCTGACTAAAATGGCTCATTTTGTCCCTCTTAAGAAACTGCCTTCTTCTAAAGAGACAGCGCAAACCTTACTCGATCATGTTATCAAATTACATGGTGTTCCTTCACGTCTAGTTTCGGACGGAGGTTCTCAGTTTGTCTCCAAATTTTGGAAGGCCTTGTGTCATATTCTTCAAATAGACCATATATACTCCAGTGGATATCACCCTCAAACAAATGGACAGACAGAAAGAGTAAACCAGTGTCTTGAACAATATCTCAGATGTTATTGTACCCATCTTCAGGATACCTGGTCTACTCTTCTTCCTCTCGCTGAATTCTCTTACAATAATTCAACTAGTTCTTCTACTCGTTATTCCCCTTTTTATGCAAACTATGGGTTTCATCCCAATATTTTACCAGAGTGTTCATTACTTACAAATGTTCCTTGAATGAATGATTATTGGTCTACCCTTTCATCCGTATTACAAGTTTTGAAAAAAAATCTAAAAAATGCACAAGATCGTCAAAAAGTTTATTATGATCTTAGGCATAGACCTGCGCCATTCTACAAAATTGGCGATCAAGTATGGCTCTCTACTTGGGTTGAGCGAACCCGAACTGTAAAGTTCGGGTTCGTACCGGACTTTTGGATTTTTGGTACCCGGACCCCAACCCAGACAATTTACTGTAAGTTCGGGTTCAGGTCTGGTGTTCGGCAATGTAATGGCGTGCTGCAGGGCAGCCAATCACAATTTGTCTTACTTGTGTGACCTAGAAGCCATCACAGCCATGCCTACTAATGGCATGGCTGTGATTGGCCAGTGCAGCTTGTGACCCAGCATGTGACCCAGCCTCTATATAAGCTAGAGGCACATAGCACAGCTCGTCACTCTGCTTTAGATAGGGTAGGGAAAGGCTGCTGCTGCTGCTCTGAGGGAGAGAATTTGATAGGAGTCAGACTGTCCTGCTTCAGAAATCAAATTACTCAGCGATCTACATATGTGCAAGTCACTGCTTTAGATAATTTAGGGAAAGGTTCCTGATTTTGCTTGTAGGGAGAGAAATATATAGGAGTCAGTCCTGCTTCAGAAATCAAATTACACCAGCACTGCATATGTTACTGTGTGATACTCTGCATTAGATACTTTAGGGAAAGGTTCCTGCTTTTGCTTGTAGGGAGAGAAATATATAGGAGTCAGTCCTGCTTCAGAAATCAAATTACGCCAGCACTGCATATGTTACTGTGAGATACTCTGCATTAGATACTTTAGGGAAAGGTTCCTGCTTTTGCTTGTAGGGAGAGAAATATATAGGAGTCATTCCTGCTTTGGAAATCAAATTACACCAGCACTGCATATGTTACTGTGAGATACTCTGCATTAGATACTTTAGGAAAAGATTCCTGCTTTTGCTTGTGGGGAGAGAAATATATAGGAGTCAGTCCTGCTTCAGAATTCAAATTACACCAGCACCGCATATGTTACTGTGAGATACTCTGCATTAGATACTTTAGGGAAAGGTTCCTGCTGTTGCTTGTAGGGAGAGAAATATATAGGAGTCAGTCCTGCTTCAGAAATCAA
The DNA here is from genome assembly GCF_905171775.1 of Rana temporaria. Taxonomy (NCBI): domain Eukaryota; kingdom Metazoa; phylum Chordata; class Amphibia; order Anura; family Ranidae; genus Rana; species Rana temporaria. Next base: position 309,047,822 of record NC_053491.1, read on the forward strand.
ATTACACCAGCACTGCATATGTTACTGTGAGATACACCCTTTAGATACTTTTCTTCTATTGTGCTATTCCAAAAACATCCTATTAGGGCCAAAAATATTTTTTTGCAGTGTTTCCACCATATCTGTACATGTGAGATACAGCCTTTAGATACTTTTCTTCTATTGTGCTATTCAAAAAACATCCATTTAGGGCAACAAAAAATATTTTGCAGTGTTTCCTCCAGTGTTTGCAGTGTTTCCTCCATATCTGTACGTGTGAGATAAACACTTTAGCTACTGTTCTTCTATTGTTCTATTCAAAAAACACCCATTTAGGGCAAAAATATATATTTTGCAGTGTTTCCTCCAGTGTTTGCAGTGTTTCCTTCATATCTGTACGTGTGAGATAAACACTTTAGCTACTGTTCTTCTATTGTTCTATTCAAAAAACACCCATTTAGGGCAACAAAAAAATATTTTGCAGTGTTTCCTCCAGTGTTTTCAGTGTTTCCTCCATATCTGTACGTGTGAGATAAACACTTTAGCTACTGTTCTTCTATTGTTCTATTCAAAAAACACCCATTTAGGGCAAAAATATATATTTTGCAGTGTTTCCTGCAGTGTTTGCAGTGTTTCCTCCATATCTGTACGTGTGAGATAAACACTTTAGCTACTGTTCTTCTATTGTTCTATTCAAAAAACACCCATTTAGGGCAAAAACATATATTTTGCAGTGTTTCCTCCAGTGTTTGCAGTGTTTCCTCCATATCTGTACGTGTGAGACAAACACTTTAGCTAGTGTTCTTCTATTGTTCTATTCAAAAAACACCCATTTAGGGCAAAAAAATATATTTTGCAGTTTTTCCTCCAGTGTTTGCAGTGTTTCCTGCATATCTGTACGTGTGAGATACACACTTTAGCTACTGTTTTTCTATTGTGCTATTCAAAAAAAAAATTTTTTAGGGCAAATAATTTTTTTTTTGGTGCGTTTCCTGCATATCTGTACGTGTGAGATACATCCTTTAGATACTGTTCTTCTATTGTTATATTCAAAAAACACCCATTTAGGGCAAACAAATATATTTTGCAGTGTTTCCTCCAGTGTTTGCAGTGTTTCCTCCATATCTGTACATGTGAGATAAACACTTTAGCTAGTGTTCTTCTATTGTTCTATTAAAAAAACACCCATTTAGGGCAAGAAAATATATTTTGCAGTGTTTCCTCCAGTGTTTGCATTGTTTCCTGCATATCTGTACGTGTGAGATAAACACTTTAGCTACTGTTCTTCTATTGTTCTATTCAAAAAACACCCATTTAGGGCAACAAAAAATATTTTGCAGTGTTTCCTCCAGTGTTTTCAGTGTTTCCTCCATATCTGTACGTGTGAGATAAACACTTTAGCTACTGTTCTTCTATTGTTCTATTCAAAAAACACCCATTTAGGGCAAAAATATATATTTTGCAGTGTTTCCTGCAGTGTTTGCAGTGTTTCCTCCATATCTGTACGTGTGAGATAAACACTTTAGCTACTGTTCTTCTATTGTTCTATTCAAAAAACACCCATTTAGGGCAAAAAATATATTTTGCAGTGTTTCCTCCAGTGTTTGCAGTGTTTCCTCCATATCTGTACGTGTGAGATACATCCTTTAGATACTGTTCTTCTATTGTTATATTCAAAAAACACCCATTTAGGGCAAACAAATATATTTTGCAGTGTTTCCTCCAGTGTTTGCATTGTTTCCTGCATATCTGTACGTGTGAGATACACACTTTAGATACTGTTTTTCTATTGTGCTATTAAAAAAAAAAATATTTAGAGAATTATTATTTTTTTGGTGCGTTTCCTGCATATCTGTATGTGTGAGATACACACTTTAGATACTGTTCTTCTATTGTGCTATTCAAAAAACACCCATTTAGGGCAAAATCCTACATTTGAGAAATATGAGGAGAACGTCAAATAAGGGACGTGGCCGCGGTCGTGGTGCTGCTGGTGGGGCTCCTGTTGCAGGGAGAGGACGTGGTCGATCTGTGCCAGCTACAAGCACAAGTGAAACACCTTCCTCAGGTGCGAGTAGGCGACAGAGTCTGCAGTGGTATTTGGTCGGGCCTAATCCGGCTCTACGAATGTTGAGGCCAGGAGCAGAACAGGCGATAGTAGATTGGGTTGCTGACAGTGCCTCCAGTTCCTTCACATTGTCTCCCAACCAGTCTTGTGCTGAAAGATCAGAGTTGGCTCCTGCAGCCGATGTCCATCGGTCTTTCACCTCACCCCCTTGCAAATCAGCCAAGCAGTCTGAGCCCCAAATCATGCAGCAGTCTCTTCTGCTTTTTGATGACTCTGTTAGCATGTTTTCCCAGGGCCATCCACCTAGCCCTGCCCCAGAAGTGGAAGAGATTGAGTGCACCGATGCCCAACCACTTATGTTTCAAGATGAGTACATGGGGGGACCATCACAGCACGTCTCGGATGATGAAGAAACACAGTTGCCAACTGCTGCTGCTTTCGCAATTGTACAGACTGACAAGGAGGGCAGTGGTGAAGACTGGGTGAAAGATGATGTGGAGGACGATGAGGTCCTCGACCTCACATGGAATCAACGTCATGCAGGTGACCTGTGTAGTTCGGAGGAAGAGGCGGTGGTCGCACAGAGCCACCAGCACAGCAGAAGAGGGAGCAGGGTGCAAAAGCAGAGCGTCTGTCCCCTAGACAGTACGCCTGCTACTGCCCAACGCAGCAAGGGACCAAGCACACCAAAGCCAGGTCCAAGGTGTTCCCTAGCGTGGCAGTTCTTCACACAATGTGCTGATGACAAGACACGAGTGGTTTGCACGCTGTGCAATCAGAGCCTGAAGCGAGGCATAAACGTTCTCAACCTGAGCACAACCTGCATGACCAGGCATCTAAGTGCAAAGCACGAGCTGCAGTGTAGTAGACACCTCAAAAACCAAGAAAGGTCTCTGGCTCCTCCTGCTTCCTCTTCTGCTTCAGTCTTGGCCTCTTCATCCACCTCTGTAGTGACAGTGGCACCTGCCACCCCGCAATCAGAGGATCGGCAAGCAACACTACCACCTGGGTCACCAAACATCTCCACAATGTCCCATGGAAGCGTTCAGCTCTCTATCTCCCAAACACTGGAGCGAAAGAGGAAGTACCCCCCTACCCACCCGCGATCCCTGGCCCTGAATGCCAGCATTTCAAAATTCCTGGCCTTTGAAATGCTGTCATTGCGTCTGGTGGAGACGCAGAGTTTTAAAAGCCTGATGGCATTGGCTGTCCCACAGTACGTTGTGTCCAGCCGCCACTACTTTTCCAGGCGAGCCATCCCTTCCCTGCACAACCAAGTGGGGGACAAAATCAGGTGTGCACTGTGCAATGCCATCTGTGGCAAGGTCCACCTAACTACGGATACGTGGACCAGTAAGCACCTTCAGGGATGTTATATCTCCCTAACAGCACACTGGGTAAATGCAGTGGCGGCTGGGCCTGAGGCGGATAGCAGTTTGGCGCATGTCCTTCCACCACCGAGGATTGCAGGGCGCTTCAGTTTGCCTCCTGTTGCTAACTCCTCCTACTCCGCTTCCTCATCTTCTACCGCCTCCTCATCCGGTCAGCGTAACACATTCACCACCACCACAGCCATGGGTAAACGACAGCAGGCAGTTTTAAAACGTTCCTGTTAGGGGAAAAAACCCCACACCACGCAGAATTGTGGAGGGACATGGAACAACAGAACGATGAGTGGTTGGCGGCAGTGAGCCTCAAGCCGGGCCTGGTGGTGTGCGATAATGGGCGAAATCTCGTAGCAGCTCTGGGCCTAGCCGGTTTGATGCACATCCCTTGCCTGGCGCATGTGCTGAATTTGGTGGTGCAGAGGTTCCTTAAAACCTACCCCGATATGCCACAGCTGCTGCAGAAAGTGCGGGCCGTCTGTGCGCACTTTCGGCGTTCTCACCCTGTTGCTGCTCGCCTGTCAGCACTGCAGCGTAACTTCGGCCTTCCCGCTCACCGCCTCATATGTGACGTGCCCACAAGGTGGAACTCCACCTTGCACATGCTGGCCAGACTGTGCGAGCAGCAGCAGCAGGCGATAGTGGAGTTTCAGCTGCAGCACGCACGCGTGAGTTGCTCTGCAGAACAGAACCACTTCACCACCAATAACTGGGCCTCCATGCGAGACCTGTGTGCCTTGTTGTGCTGTTTCGAGTACTCCACCAACATGGCCAGTGCCGATGACGCCGTTCTCAGCGTTACTATCCCAGTTCTATGCCTCCTTGAAAAAACTCTTCAGGCGATGAGGGTGGGTTCCTGCACCAACAAATGGCAGGTCCACAATTGTCCAGCAAGGGCACAGTTCTGGAGGATGACGAGGTGGAGGATGAGGAGATGGAGGAGGAGGAACCATGTTCACAGCAGGGTGGCACCCAGACCAGCTCATGGCCATCACTGGTGCGTGGCTGGGGGGATACAGAGGACACAGACGATACACCTCCCATAGAGGACAGCTTTTCGTTGCCTCTGGGCAGCCTGGCACACATGAGCGATTACATGCTGCAGTGTCTCCGTAATGACCGCCGTGTTGCCCACATTTTAACAAGTGCTGATTACTGGGTGGCCACGCTGCTGGATCCCCGTTACAAGGACAATGTACCGTCCTTAATTCCCTCACTGGAGCGTGATCGCAAGATGCGCGAGTATCAGCGCACGCTGGTAGACGCGCTGCTGGTGGAATACACACCTGACAGCGGGGGCACAGTGGAAGCACAAGGCAAAGGCAGAGGAGGAGGAAGAGGTCGCCAATGCAGCCGGGGGAACCGCCAGCACCTCAGAAGGCAGGGTTAGCATGGCCGAAATGTGGAAAAGCTTTGTCAGCACGCCACAACCACCAGCACCACCAGCTGATATGGAATGCTTTAGCAGGAGGCAGCATTTCACCAACATAGTGGAGCAGTATGTGTGCACATGCCTACACTTACTGAATGACGGGTCTGCCCCTTAAACTTCTGGGTCTCCAAATTGGGCACATGGCCTGAGCTTGCCCTTTACGCCTTGGAGGTGCTGGCCTGCCCTGCAGCCAGTGTATATTCTGAACATGTATTTAGCACGGCAGGGGGCGTTATCACAGACAAGCGCAGCCGCCTGTCCAGAGCCAATGTGGACAAGCTCACGTTCATTAACCACTTGCCTACTGGGCACATAAACCCCCTTCCGGCACTGCGTCACTTTAACTGACATTTGCGTGGTCGTGCGATGTGGCTCCCAAACAAAATTGACGTCTTTTTTTCCCCACAAATAGAGCTTTCTTTTGGTGATATTTGATCACCTCTGCGGTCTTTATTTTTTGCGCTATAAACAAAAAAAGAGCGACAATTTAAAAAATAATATATATATTTTTTACTTTTTGCTATAATAAATATCCCAATAAAAAAAAAAAAAAAAAAAACATTTCTCAGTTAAGGCCGATACGTATTTTTCTACGTATTTTTGTAAAAAAAAAAATCGCAATAAGTTTGCGCAAAAGTTATAGCGCCTACAAAATAGGAGACAGAATTATGATTTTTTTTATAATTTTTTTTTACTAGTAATGGCGGCGATCTGCGATTTTTATTGGGACTGCGATATTGCGGCGGACATATCGGACACTTTTGACACAAATTTGGGACCATTCACATTTATACAGCGATCAGTGCTATAAAAATGCACTAATTACTGTATAAATGTGACTGGCAGGGAAGGGGTTAACACTAGGGGGTGAGGAAGGGGTAAATGTGTATCCTGGGTGTGTTCTAACTGTGTGGGGGGAGGGGGGTGACTGGGGGAGGTAACCGATGCTGTGTCCCTATGTACAAGGGACACAGATCGGTCTCCTCTCCTCTGACAGCACGTGGAGCTCTGTGTTTACACACAGAGCTCCACGTCCCTGCTGTCACCTGCTGTGTTCCCGCCGATTGCGTGTACCCGGCGGACATCGCGGCCGCCAGGTACACGCATCGGCTCTTCAGCGATGCGCCGGGACAGTGTTTACCCGCTGCGCGCCACCCAGTGGCGCGCGCGGGTAATGCACTTAAAAAGACGTCCACTTGCCACTTGAGAGCCGCGCTGTGGACGTCTTTTGTCTATAGCGCGGGTCTCAAGTGGTTAAAATGAACCAGGAATGGATCCCACAGGACTTGTCCGTACCTTGTGCAGAATAGACACGTATACCGGCCTTACCCAGCCATTCTTTTATTTCTAATTTTTTTTCACTCTTTTGGGGTGTACTCTAATTTAAAAAATAAATAAATTAAAAACAAAAACCTGTGTTGGCTACCTCGTCCTCCTCCACCGCCGCTTCCACCTACACCGCCACATCCACCGCCACCTCAACCTCCTACTCCATATGGACCTCGTCTTCCTAGGTCAAGATTATTTATTTTTTATTTTTAGGTACTTTATGTTATTTTAAGTTATTTCCCTATCCACATTTGTTTGTAGAGTACTTGCCATGCTCTTACCAAAATTTTGCTGCCGTTTGCAGCCCTCTAGCCCTTTCCATTAGTTTTTTAGAGACATTTTAGTACTGAAAAGTTTGGGTCCCCATTGACTTCAATGGGGTTCGGGGTCAAGTTCGGGTCCCGAACCCGGACTTTTTTCCGAACCCGAACATCCAGGTGTCCGCTCAACTCTACTCTCTACAAAAAAACAACATTTGCATATACCAGCGAGGAAACTCGCCAAACAATTTGTTGGTCCATTCCCAATTTCTAAAGTTATTAACCAAAATACCATACAACTTTCTCTCCCTCCGGAACTTACCATTCATCCTTCATTCCATGTGTCTCTTCTCAAACCCTATCGATCTAACCAATTTCCTGGTAGGAATCCTCCTCCTGCACCTCCTATCCTAGTTCAGGGTGAAGAACATTATGAGGTTGAAGAAATTCTAGACTCTAAAAAAAGAAGAGGATGTCTACAATATTTAATTAGATGGAAGGATTATGGTATACAAGAAGATTCTTGGGAAGACTCGGAAGAAGTGCATGCACCTGAATTATGTAGTCAATTTCATTCTACATATCCTCATAAGCCTTCGTCTACTAAGATCCCCAGGAGGGTATCCCTTAAGAGGTGGGTACTGTAACAGGCGCTCCGCGCGCCTTTTCCCTTCTGTAATGCGTTCCACGATGTAATGCATTACTGCGACCGCGCAATGACATCATTGTGCGGTGCCCTGTGCGTTCCACCGTGGAACGCGGAAGTGCCCCGCACTATACAGGGCTTCTTTCAAAACACTGGCCAATGTATTACAGCTGTCTGGTACCTCTCTCCTGCCTATAAAGGCATTCACCTGATACACAGACAGCGTTCTATTATTGTCACCTGTAGCTCGGCCACACTACAGATACCGGTGCCATCGCTCCCCATGCTGCAACACCGCTCCAGATAACAACTACTACTTTGGTACTGTTGCACCTCCTGCAACACAGAGCCATTACTGGGGATTAGGGAACATCGGTCGTTCGATCGTTCGTCGAAACTCGAACAAAACGGGTCGTTCGCGCCAAATTCGAGTGACGCAAAACGTCCCATAATTCACTGCGGCGTTGAGCGCTGATGATTGGCCAAGCATGCTGTATGTCGCGCATGCTTGGCCAATCACAGCGCGCAAAAAACGAAGAGCCATTATTGGCCAAAGCCAGGGTGGCTTTGGCCAATTATGGCTCAGGGGGATTAGTACACGCCCCACACTATAAAAGGCAGCCTGCACGGCGGCCTCGTGTAGTGTGTTCCGGCTTTGTGAAAGAGAGGAGCAGTCAGACAGTTAGAGAGAGAGAGATAGATAGAGACACAGGGGCAGATTCATATACAATGGTGCAGATTTGCACCGGCGTGGTGCATCATTTTTAGACTACACCGGTCCAGCGCGGAGAGGCAGTTAGGTGATTCAAGAAACTTTTTTTGTCTACGATGCCCCAGCGGGGCGGATTTTAGACGGCGTAAGGCGGGGTAAGGCCAACTGGGAGTCACCCTATGCTAATGAAGTGCCGGCCGTGGCGCAGGGGTCACGCCGGGGCGCATCTTAGACCGCACATGCTCAGTGACATCCAGGGGTAAATGCCCCAATCTGCACATGCTCAGAACTGCGCCCCGGCGTGATCCCTGAGCTACGCCGACCCACTACCAAAGCCCAGTCCATGAATCAGCCCAGACTTCCGCCCTGCAGGTGCAAATGTACTGAAGCTTTTTTTTTTCTAAGCTAGGTCGTTTGCATTGTGGTGGGGCAGTTATGGCTGATGAGGAATCCTCAGGTGGGCGGATGACCAATTTCAGCCCAGAGGAGAGGGCTGTAATTATTGAGGGTCTCTCCCAACATGGGGACCGCCTCTATGTGTTGTCCAGCAAGTGTTGTTGCTCAGTTCGTTTGTAATGCTGCTGCTTTAGCTGCTCTCCAGCTGACCTCTGCAAGTTTGGTGCAAAGTTACCCCTGCTTTTATGAGGGGTAACTTTGCACCGGAAATTTCAGCTCCGCTCACCGGGAGTAGCCTGCGCCGGACAAGCTTAAGTTGATGAATCGGCCCAAAAACCTAATTTGCATATTTAAAACAAAAAAACCATGGCCACGCCAGATCGGACCAGCGTAAATCTGCACCAACGCCGCGCCGGCGTGGAAAGGTTACACCGAGGCGATGAAGTCTATTTGGAGGCGTAATCTGGTTCTCTGGGTAAGGCGCAGCGATCCGCCGGCGCAAATCTGCACTTACGCCGTGCATCTACCAAAAAAACGGTGTAAGTGCTTTATGAATCTGGCCCACAGTGTCTTTTCTACCAGGTAGATAGATAGATAGATAGATAGATAGAGCAGGAAGGCTAGTCAGTATAGTTAAATCTACAGTTTGTAGAGAATATATTCACATCCCTAGGAGTTGTCAATCTATATATATAAAACTCAACGGCCCAGATTCAAGAACCACTTGCGCCCGTGCAAACATAGGTTGCGCGGCGCAAGTGCTTACTTGCTCCGGTGTAACGAGTGCTCCTGATTCAGGAACCTCGTTACACCGACTGCAGCTTAGGATATGACAGACATAAGCCTCCTTATGCCTTCATATCTCAGGCTGCATTCTTGCGTTGGCCGCTAGGGGGCGCGGCCATTGTGATCGGCATATAGTATGCAAATTGCATACTACCACCGATTCACAAAAGTTGCGCGGGCCCTGCGCACGCAAGGTACGGAGTTTCCGTACGGCGACTTTAGCGCAAGGTTGCTCCTGCTATAGCAGGGGCAACCAATGCTAAAGTATAGCCGCCCTTCCCGCTCGTGAAATTTAAATTTCACGTCGTTTACGTAAGTGATTCGTGAATGGCGCTGGATGCCATTCACGTTCACTTAGAAGCAAATGACGTCCTTGCGACGTCATTTGCCGCAATGCACGTCGGGAAAGTTTCCCGACGGAGCATGCGCTGTTCGCTCGGCGCGGGAGCGCGCCTAATTTAAATGATTCCCGCCCCCGGCGGGATCATTTACATTAGGCAGCCTTACGCCCGGCTATTTAGCATATCGCCCGCGCAATTTACGGAGCTACTGCTCCGTGAATCGCGGGCATTTCAAAATATTTGCGTGGGCGCAGAGCAAAACTCGTTGCCCTTTGCCCACGCAAATATTGCACGGATCTGTATGTATGTATGTATGTATGTTCCAGCATCACGTCCAAACGGCTAAAGATATTAACATGAAACTTGGCACACATGTTACTTATATGTCAGCAACAAACATAGGATAGGTGGTTTAACCCTTACCCACCCCCATTTGCCATGGTCGGGGTTTTCCTTTAAAGTCCCATTCAACTCTATGGGAAATACATGTTACTTCATAACTTCCAAACGGCTGTAGATATTTCGATAACACTTGGTCACATGTTACTTATATGTCCACTTAAACTATAGGATAGTTAATTTATCCCTTAACTACCCCCATTTGTGAGGGTCGGGGTTTTTGTTTAAAGTCCCATGAAAATCAATGGGAAATGTATGTTCCCACATAACTTCTGTACGCCTGGAGATATTTCAATAATACCTGGTACACATATTACTTATATGCCAAATAAAAATATATGACAGTTAAATTAACCCTTACCTACACCCTTATATAAAAGATGGGTATATTTATATTACTATGATTTTCCTCCCCAAAAGGTTAAGATAGGAAGACCGGGCAACGCCGGATATTGTGACGTTCCTGTATTGAGTTGATTTAATTAATTGGATCTCAGCTGCGGAGGTTTCTCAGGTGTAAACCACTTAGTCACTCTTTTATAGGTTAAAGAGTTAAGGGTTTATTTCATCACAACCTCAGTTAGAGTAACCAACATAATCAAGAAGCTTATTAATTCATAAGCGTATATTTCATAGAGTAAGGTATCTGTCAAAATATATGCGTCAGCAGGAACTAATATTGTGACATGAAGCAAAATATAAGATTAGAGTCTCTGGAGAAAATCTATTAGATTCCAATAGTAGGTACTTCAGGTTATGGATATGTAACTCCAGACATGTCTCAACTAATCAGAGTAAGGGTAAACTAACAGGCAAAGTTCCATAAGAGTTGAATACAGTTATACCTTGGTAACACTGATATGTTTAGATAATGATACTTGCGGTACTGTTGATCATCTGATGCAGAAACTGAAAGGTGGGTTGGTCTGGTCCTGGAATGCCAGTGAGTGCAGGGTGCTAGGAATCCTCCCTGTTGTCAGCTGTCAGGCTGGACGAGAGATCCCTGGAGAGTTGGAGCCTGGAGGAAGGTGCAGCTCTCAAAGCTGGATGAGGGGTTGGTGCTCCGGACTGTAGCTGGTCAGGGGGCTGGTGAGCGGGTCCCAGGTGACGGCAGGGGTCCAACAAAATAGCGGAACACCCTGCCGTCATTGCTGTAAGTTTAAATAGCCCGCGGGGCGCGGGAAAGGAGAAAGCACGCTGGGGCGCGCTTCCGCGTTCCAGCGTGGAACGCAAGCCGCGGCGCAGCGGAAGTGACGCGGTGAATTCAGGGAGACGAGCGCAGCTGAAGGAATCAGGTAAGGCTGCGCTCGTCTTACATAGAATAACGCCAGTGGCGTTACAGGTATTCAGCTAGTATGAGATAAAACACACTTACCTGTCCCCAAGTCCCCAACAGTGAAGTCATAGCCAGGGACTCCCTCCACCTGCTCCATCGATAAACTTTGGGCGATCACCTCCTCCTCCGCATTCAATCGCAATGGGCAGGTCCTCCTCCCCTGCCCCTGGTATGTTTGCGGATTATTACCAGTTTATCCCGAACCCTACGCCGCATATCATTTAATTTTTTTTGGATCTCGTCCCGAGCGCATTGATGTCCAGCGTTATGGCATCATAGATAGCCCTCCTTTGGGCTACGGTGGTGTGTTTGCGCTGGGCACCATACAGGGCAGCAGTATGTCTAGTGAGTGCCGCCAGCATAATCTCCATCTCAGAGGAATTAAAGTTATCTTTCCTCTTTTTTTCCCTCTGAGGAGGTGCCATTGCAAAGAAGGGGCAAAATTACCTTGCTCAGGGGAGGTGAAAAAAGCAGGATGTAATTTTGCACAGGACCTGCGCATATCTGCCCCTATTTATTTGCTCAGTGCAAGCAGGTGGGCCGGCGTAGCCCAGGAAGTAGGACAGGCACAGTTGCACGCATGCGCACACGGAAGCGTTCGATCTGTGCATGCGCCGTCGAGGATGCGCCGGGCGCAAGCCACTGCTAGACGGGCAGACCATCATTTGCATAGGGGCACACCCACTTTCAGTTGCGCAGGCTTGCGCCCTCAAATTTACCTTACGCAGGCGCAAATTTACACACAAAGGCATCCTGAATCAGGTGGCAATCTCGCATGATTGCGCCGGCGCAGGGCAATTGAGCTGCGCTGCGCATGTGTAAGAAATGGGCAAATCTACCTGAATCTGGGCCACTGTTTGAAAGACAAGCGGGCAGAAAATTTAATCAGGGACTCATCAACGCAGACAACTTGATCCGGAGTAAACAAGGCTGCAAAACGTTAGTTGAAGTGGTTTACGAGGGGCCGAATTTTGTAGAGCCGATTGTATCCAGAGTTGATGACGACAGAGTTCATTGTCGTTGAAGTGCATGAACCACAAGATCTGCTCGTTACGTGCCCTGGTCATGGAGGCAGAGAACAGGGGCATATGGTAAATTGAGTCAATGGACCAATATGACCACAACGTACTCATTTTAACTATGCCCATGTGGAGGGATAGGCACAGAAAGGTCTTAAATTCAGAAACCATAATTGGTTTCCATTCTCTGGCAAGGGGGATTAGCGGCGATGAATTGACCAGCATACAAATTACTTTGGTTCTCAATTTTTGAACAAATGGCTAAACTCTATGATGATCCACAATGCACAGCTACGGCTGAAACCATCCTTCATAACCTAAGTCAAGGGAGGAGACCAGTAGAGGACTACACTGCCGAGGTTCGGAAGTGGTCAGACAATACCGGCTGGAATGAAGCAGCACTAAAGTATCAGTTCCGGCAGGGACTTTCAGAAGCTCTCAAAGACGAGCTAGCCAGAACTGACACTCCTGCTACCCTGGAGAACTTAATTCAGGCCGCCACCCAATTGGATAGACGTCTACGGGAACGGCGCTCCGAGCGCTTCCAAACATCTCGTCCAAATTGGGTCCCTCCGAGGCCTGCTCCTATGCACCCATCTCCTCCGGTCCCTTCCATTAACCCGGTCCCGACCCGGAACCAATGCAGCTTGGTCTGGTCCGTTCCCCTCTCACCTCCGAAGAAAGGCAACGCAGGCGTCAAGCCAACCTGTGTCTGTATTGTGGAGCCACCGGCCACTTCCTTCGCACCTGTCCGGTGAGACCTAGTAAGTGTGCACCCAAGCTCGCTTCCCACTGCCCTGTTGTCAGCGCTCCACAGACTTACCTTATTCTCTTTATTTCTCTACAGCTACCGGAAGGGGTAACCGGCTTACCAGCGTTCATTGACTCAGGCGCTTGCAGTAGTTTCCTGAACTCCACTCTTGCTCTGAAACTACGCTTCCCTCTTCATCCTAAGGATCATCACCTGCAAGTACGCCTGGCAGATGTGTCTCTGCCCCGCTCGGGACTAGTCACACAACAGACTGACCCTGTTTTAGCCACTACCGACTCCGGACACCAGGAACTTCTACAATTGGATTTAATCCCATCTCCCATATTCCTTATTATTTTGGGCCTTCCCTGGCTACAGACTCATCAGCCGCATATCGACTGGGGTAGCAAGGAGGTCAACTTTGTCTCATCCTACTGCTCTCAACATTGCCTCACACCGGTTCCTACCACCTGTTCCACGGTCACCGCCACATCAGAAGATCTCCAACACGTTCCTCCAGCATACCTAGACTTCACAGATGTGTTTGATAAACAACAGGCCGACTGCCTGCCCCCTCACAGGCCTTATGATTGCCCTATTGATCTTTTACCAGGTGCAGAGATTCCCTTTGACCGTATTTTCCCTCTGTCAGAGACTGAACTAAAAGCCTTTAAAGGCTTACATTGACGAAAATCTTGAAAAGCAGTTTATTCGTCCTTCCTCCTCCCCTGCGGGAGCAGGAATCTTCTTTGTGGAAAAAAAGGATGGCTCCCTGAGACCCTGTATAGATTACAGGGAGTTGAACAAAATTAGGATTAAAAACAGATATCCACTTCCCCTCATTCCTGAGCTCTTCCAACGCTTCCGGTCTGCCAAGATCTTTTCCAAATTGGACCTTAGGGGCGCTTACAACCTCATCCGGATTAGAGCAGGGGATGAATGGAAGACTGCTTTTAGGTCCAGATTTGGACACTTTGAGTACCTCGTAATGCTGTTCGGCCTCTGCAACGCCCCTGCTACCTTCCAACACCTTGTCAATGACATTTTTCGGAAACACTTAGATTACTTTTTGGTGGTCTATCTGGATGACATCCTTTTTTTTCTGCTTCCATTGAACTTCATCGGGAACACGTCAAGATAGTTCTCACTATCCTTAGAAACCATAAATTGTACCTGAAGGCCGAGAAATGTGAGTTCGAAAAGAGTACGGTACAATTTCTCGGTTTCATCATCTCCACCTGCGGAGTTGCCATAGACCCACAAAAGGTTCAAGCCATTCAAGACTGGCCAGCTCCCGAAGATAAAAAAGGGGTGCAACGTTTTATCGGGTTTTCTAACTTTTATAGACCCTTTATCACCGGGTTCTCTGCTATAGTAGCACCTATTACTAAACTTACTCATCAAGGCAATTGTTTTGTTTAGTCACAGGAAGCCCAAGAAGCCTTCTTTAAACTCAAGTCAGCATTTACGTCCGCACCTGTTCTACGTCACCCCGATCCGACGCTACCTTTTTTACTCGAGGTTGATGCTTCCGAGACAGCTGTTGGGGCTATCCTATCCCAAAGGCAAGGACTAAAAGCCCTTCTACATCCGGTAGCTTTTGCCTCTCGGAAATTAAATCCGCCGGAGAAAAATTATGATGTTGGTGACAGAGAGTTGCTAGCGATTAAATTCGCTCTGGAAGAGTGGAGAAATTTGTTGGAAGGGGCAGTTCACCCTGTTATGATCTTCACGGATCACAAAAATCTAGAATATCTCCGATCAGCAAAACGGTTGAGACCCAGACAAGCCCGTTGGGCTCTTTTCTTTACCCGGTTTAACTTCCTCATATCCTATAGACCCGGTTCCAAGAATGGGAAGGTGGATGCTCTCTCCAGAATGTTTCCTGACACCCCCCCGTGGCATCAGAGCCTAGCATTATTTTATCCTCACAAAACGTCCTATTACTTCCGCAATCGGATCTCCTAACCTCCCTCAAAATTGCTTCCAGGCACTGCTCCAACCAGGGAACTCTTCTCCTTGAAAGGCGAGACGAGCTGCTCTGGTCTCGGGACGAGATTTTTCTGCCCTCTGAAACTCGGCACCTAGTCCTCAGTACTTTCCACGACCACAAACTGGCGGGCCACTTCGGAGCTCGAAAGACTGCAGAACTGGTCTCCCGCGCCTTCTGGTGGCCAAGCTGGAGGCAGGATTGCAAAGCCTATGTGTCTGCATGTACTTGTTGCCAACGCAACAAGAGGCCAAACACAAAAAGTTGGGGATTACTCAAGCCTCTGCCCATCCCTGAACGACCATGGTCAGAAGTCTCCATGGACTTTATTGTGGATCTCCCTCCTTCCGGGGGTTTCACCACGATTTTTGTAATCATCGACCGGATTTCCAAGATGGCACACTTCATACCCATGGTGGGCACCCCCTCTGCTACAGAAACAGCCAAAGTTTTTTTTAGAGAAGTTGTCCGGCTTCACGGGACCCCCAAGAGCATCGTCTCTGACAGAGGCGTACAATTTACCTCCAAATTCTGGATAGAACTCGGAAAATCTCTAGACATCAAGGTTTGTCTTTCATCGGCCTATCACCCGCAGAGCAATGGTCAGAGAGAGAGGACAAACCAGACCTTGGAGCAATATCTCCGCTGTTTCTGTTCAGCTTCCCAAGATGACTGGTCCTCACTACTACCATGCGCAGAATTTGCGTACAACAATTCCATCCATTCCACAACCAACCAAACTCCCTTTTGGTCCAACTTTGGGTTTCACCCTTCATTTCTGCCTAGTTTTATTCCAGAGTCATAGGTTCCAACCATGCAGGAACACATAACCTCCCTTCAACTGAACTTCAAGAAACTCCAGGAGATGATGCATCAGGCTCAGGAGGACAACAAAAAAATTTTTGATCGGAAGAAACAGGAGTGCCCGACCTTTGAAATTAGGGAGAAAGTCTGGTTATCAGCCGCAAACCTCAGGTTACACATACCTTCTCGGAAGCTAGGTCCCAAGTTCATCGGTCCTTTTAAAATCAAAAGGAAAATTAATGATGTGGCTTTTGAGTTAGCTCTACCTAATTCCTACAGAATTCATCCGGTCCTCCATGTCTCCTTGTTAAAGTCTGTCGTTCCTGAATCATTCCCCGAGAGAGAAGAATCTCCACCCTCACCAGTTGAGGTCGAAGGTGAGATAGAATTTGAAGTGGAAGCCATTCTGGGTTGCAGAAAGGGAGGAAGACAACTTCAGTACTTAGTCAAATGGAAAGGGTACCCTCCGGAGGATAATTCATGGGAACCATCAAGGAACCTACATGCTCCACGGCTAATTCGAGCCTTTCATCAGGACCACCCGGAACTGATGTCCAGTTTGGGCGTCCGGATTCCGCCCCTTGGGGGGGCACTGTCAGGGCACCAATAGCTCCAGCAGCCGATTCGCGCTACGGCGCATGCCCGTGCCCGTGCGCGGTGCGGGCATGCGCGCCTCTGCGCTCCAGCATGGTTCTGCTCTATGGTGCGTGCGTGGGCGCGCGCATGCGTGTGCATCCATGCGCTCATCCACCAATCAAGGCCCAGCCCGGCCTATTTAAACCAGCCCCAAGCCTATGGCGGGTTGCTGGTTTGTTGTCAGCTTACCCTGTTTATGACTTTTCACAATGTGTTTTCTCTGACAGTTTCACTGTCAGCTTTGCTGCCATCTAGCGTTCAAATGAAAGTAGAACATGACTCTTCACAATGTGTTTCTCTGACATCAGGTGAGTAAATTATCCCCCAGACGTCCTGTCTCCGACAAATTCCCCTCACCTGTTACACAAAACACATTCCTTTACTAAACATAATTGACATGCTAATTCCCTACCCCTGAAAGGAGACATCTGACCTTTCAGACTTAATTAGTACAATGGACACAAACAGTATTAGCATCACACAATGGAATGTCTAGGAGCAGACGCAATTAACACCTCAAAAGCATGTGTCCCCCCATTGAATGAAAACACTCCATTTGGAGTCAGACTTTAACAACTTGTAATATTCCAAGATATCCTACAAAACATGAATTATCAGTAATGTCCCATCTCATGTCATTTATAATTAATATTTCTCAGTCACCCTATGCCCAAAAGGGGCACAGGATGACTCAAGACCCAAGAGTCATTATTGACGCTGGCACAGGAGTACCCCCCCATCCTTCAAAGGTCTCTGGGTGTCACGGGCCATTCTGTTACATCATTCCCTTTTCGGTGGGAGACTGACACAGGAGGGAACCCCAAACTGGTTGACCCCCGAGGTTAGTCAGTAGTTCCAGTCCTCCAATGCTGGTATCCATACAGTACCCCAAATAAATTGCTCCAAACAGGGCATTACTCGCCCTCAGCCAGAAACTCCAAATCTTCCTGTAACCAGTGCCCTACCGAGACATTCAATTTTTGCTCTTTGTGCTCCATTATTTCCTCCAAGCGCCACTCCCGGTCATCCCCAAAGTCAGGATCACTGGACATCCTCCAATACAACAATCCCAGGCCATCATAGTCATAGCCTTCCGTGGGGCTGTCATCCGCTGACCACGGGCACTCTTGGGCTACATACCACCGGAGGGCTCTGTAGCTTTCGTCCAACCGCATCTCTGCCCGGGTTAAGCCTGCTTAACTCTGCTGTCCACTCCTGCTTCGGTTGTTCCCCCAACAGCGGCATTCGTGCGTCATACTGCGGCCAGTACCTTACATGGATAGAGGGGGGAACCTTCCCCTGGTGTTGCTGCTCAAGAGCTAGCGCTTCCTTCCAGAGTTGGCATCGAATCACATCCGACCATCCCAGCAGGGCCTCCTCTGATACTGGTCCTCTGTGCTGTATGCGCATCTCTTGTAACCTCCTTCTGAATTTGCCTTCCATAGAGACTGGTATCTGTACCTCTCCTCTCTCTTTAGTTGGTGCTGCTGTGACTTCTGCTGCTGCAGCACCTCTTTGATGTAGCCAAGTGGCATCCATAGCCGCTATAACCAGGTCTATGATCTCTGGTGGAGGATTAGGACCATACTGTGCCAGTCCTCGTTTAACAGCCCGATCAAAACTTTCTTCCTCGGGTGTCCTGTCTGTTATGCTGGGCCTCTCAACTCTATCCATTTTGACAAGTTCTGCAATAATGTCCCTTTTCTTATGGTTGCTGGCCGGTCTGCCCCGGCTCTCCAGTAAGTCCATGATCAAAGAGAGCTTCATACTGTGTCTCCATTGTCCTGTGTCCTTGTAGCTGTTCCTCTGGCGATGGAACCATCCCACTGCTGTGCCACCACTGTAACGGTCACCACCGTTTACGATATTCATTCCATCGCCCCACGACAGATTATCCGACAATCCAGCCGACAGGACCCGATCCATTCCATTTCCCAGAATAACGAGACCGACAAGCTCTGTTACTGGTTTCAAAATGTATGAATGAACACTTGTAATGGTTCCTTAGCTTTCTTATATACAGTACAAATATTTAATAGGGAAGGTAGTGCTGCGCTAATGGGTGGTGGATGGGCAAGTGTATGGACAAGTGGGGGAAGGGAATAAAAAATGGTATAACTGAAAATGAGAACAGTATAACCAAAAATAGCATAAACAAAAAAATGGTCAGTGAACAATACTGGTGCAAATCATATAACTCCACACATTTCTCTTAATGTGATAAAATACACTAAAAAATGAGGTAATGGATAATGCAAAATTTTTTTGTGTATAACACAACACCCAAATAACTGTGATGGGTAACAATATTAAACAGGTGATGAACAGTCCATAAACAAGGCTTAAGCTGTGTCAACAAATATATATATATATATATATATATATATATATATATATATATATATATATAAATAATAATTTAAAAGTCCAAAAAATTAGAAAAGGGTGCTGATGTAGGTCCGCAGTGTGAGGTGAAAGGGGGATGGGTATCCAGTGATCCTTTTAAAATGAATGAGGATGTCCCCTTACCTTACTGCTGTAAGGTAACAGCATATAGATCCAACCACATTAGATGGTTAACCAGATGGGCTCTGATCCAGAAACGACAGGTCCTCCTTGGAAGTCTCGTCCCAGATTGATCAGTATCTCGCCCCAAAGGAATAAAGCATCGATAGTGTGATATCGTTTTTAAAATTTTAATTCTCGTAAATAATAAACAAGGGTACTCACATTGTTAAAAATACAATTAGGCATGTAAAAAAGAAGGGGGGCAGTATGTCGCCAACGTCACCTCCGATACCTCTCAGTGGTCTCATGCGCATTCGTCACTATCATGTGACTTCCTCCTTTCACCTCACACTGCGGACCTACATCAGCACCCTTTTCTCATTTTTTGGACTTTTAAATTATTATTTATATATATATATATATATATATATATATATATATATTTTTTTTTTTTGTTGACACAGCTTAAGCCTTGTTTATGGACTGTTCATCACCTGTTTAATATTGTTACCCATCTGTGGTGGCAAAATAGGCCGTACGCAGAGCACAGCGCCATTTTGCCCTGTGCTATAAAGCACAGGGCAAAATGGCGCTGTGCTCTGCGTACGGCCTATTTTGCCACCACAGGTGGCGAGCCAGACGGACTATTCGTGGTTTTCCCTGGGCATCAGAGGGGGGATTTGGGGTACATTTCTGATGCATCTGGAAAACCATGCTTTGGAAAGAATAAATTTGATGTTTTAATGAAATAATGCTTGTGCGATTGTGAAATCGATTGTAAGTGTGTGTTCGTGTGTTTGTGACTGTGGATTTGATTGTATGATTTTGTCATGAGCTTCTGACTTGTATGTCTGTTGTGTTGGAGATGTATGAATTGTGTGTGTGTTTGTGTGTGTGTGTGTAGACTGAATGCTGTATGATTGAACAGTTTGTAAGTAAGTAATTGATTGTTTGACCAGATTAAAACTGCTTGGAAAAATTACCTTTTGTGTACGGTTTGTTTAGCCAGGCATGGCTTCTCTGACAATGTGGTGAGGCTCGGGGGAAGGGCGATTTGTTTGGTGGACCATGCGGCTTGGGGGAGGGGCGGACAGTGTTCTGATTCTGAAACTTCTGAAAGTTAGATATAACATTTTTATGATGCATATGGAAACTGTATATTGTGGATGATTTGTCAGTATAGAGGTGGCATTATTCAGCCTGCGATGTGTGCAGGGAGACATTTTGTATCTTTTGAATGTAATGTCCTCATGTGTGCGACTGAGACTTTGTTTGAACCTGAATGTCTTGTTCCTGTGTATGAGAAATGGAGACTGTGTGTATTTACATCATTTTATGTTGGACGGGTTGCCTTTGTATAGTTCGGCCAGGCAAGGCATGTTCCATGGTGTAAGATGGTTTCTCTGGCCATGTGGCTTGGGGGAGGGGCGACTAGTGTTGGATCTCTGTGTTTCTTGAGTGTACAATTTTTAGAGCAAAGTCATGTGTAATATGTTCATGATCTATGTGAGGAATAGAAATTAATAAATTGTGATTTTTACCTTTGTATGGGACCAAAAGACATGTCCGCATAAGTGTGGCTGAACTGTGATTGAATTGTTTGGCTGATGAAGGAAACATGGGCTTTAGTGGGGGAGGGGTGATTTGTTTGGTGTGCCATGAGGCTTTGGGGTGGGGGACGGATGGGCAACCAGCATGGCTGTCCCATCACTGAGTCAAAGTTGGTAACCCTCTGTAAACAATAGCAGGCGTTTTAAATGATGTGACCCGAGTATATTTTTTTTGAATGGCTTGTTGCATGAGCATGAAAAGGTTTTTTTTTTTAAGGTTTTAAATGTGACCTCACTGTGAATTTTTTTAAATGGCTTGTTATGAAAGGTGATGCCGCAGTTTGTACATGAGCTTTGAGGAAAAGTGTTTTTGTTTTAATGTTGCGCATGTAAACTAAAAATTTTTGAATGTGCCGTGTTGGCAAAAGGTCCGATTTGAAGGAGCCTAAAGTGTGTGCCTTGTTGGTTGGTTGTTTTTAGAAAATGTTTTTGGTGTTCGTTTTTGATGTCCCATGTTTTGTTTTTGTGGAGAAAGATTCCAGGCAGGTTTTTGAAAACTGCATCTGGCAGCCATCTTGTTTGCTGCTATGGTTGTTTGGCGGCCATTTTGGGAGGTGAAGTCTGTTTGGTCTATGGGTCGTCCTATAGGAGAAGGTGCAGCCACCTTTCTTTGGGGTGTCATACCATGTGACCGCAGTGGAATTTCGCAGATTTTGATGTTTAGTGCGAATTGAGTAAACGCGGTCTTTTCTGTGCTGGGATCTGGTGGACAACATTTTTGTTTTCCCTTATGTGTAATACTGTCTGTCCTGTGGTAGAAGAGGTGATTTGGAAGCGCAGTTTAGATTGTTTTTTTTTTGTGCAAGTTTGCTTGGTTTGTTGTCGCTATTTTGAGATGCAGTTTAAAGCGCTATCTTTTGAATAGTGCTAGGGCTAATTTGTATACAGGATCTGACTAACCTACCGGCTGACGTTGCAGTGTAAGAGTGGAGGCTTTTGTGTAGAATTTCGTTTTTGGGTGAAAAGACTGCTTTGCATGCACTGAATTTTGATGGATTGTGGAACTGGTTTGAATGCATTTTTGTGCACAGCGATGTGCGTTTTGGTGTTTGAATATTTGGGAGTTTCCCTGTGGGCAATTCATTTGTTTTTGAAGATCGTAGGGTCAGGGGGGGGAGATCAACTCCTATTCTGCAGATGGGAGGAGATTGTTTTACCTTTCCTGAACCAGCATACAACAGGAAGTCCTTTTTCGGCATTTATATATAAGCAGGAAGTCAGTGGGAGGAGTTTTTGAAGTCTTCCGAAAGATTAACAATGAGACTTGTGTCCTGAAAGGACAACGGAAAATATTTTGGCGTTTAAAAGAGTGTTTTAAAGTTTAATTTCAGTCATTTTTGTGAAGTGTTATACTGTAAATACAGTTTTGGGTATTTTAGAGCAAACAGGGGGGCTTCACCATTACTGTTGTAACATCTAGATGCAGAGAGAAGCCACATTATTCTGCAGGTGATAACTGGGCGTAAGTGTTCCGTGTGGTTTAGTCTGGCGACGCAGTGTATGGGATGCATACACTGTGAGGGGTAGAGGCCTAATTTGGGGGTTGATCTGTGGTTGTTTACAAATAATTTGGCATAGTTACTCTGTAGTTCCGTGCCAGGAGGGTTGGGACAACAAGCCATAGAGATGATGCCTCGGTTAGGGTTTTCTAGTTGAGGGACTGGACCAGATAATGGTTGTAGTCCGTCAATCCACCGTAGAAGAAGGCACCGGGCGGTGCTCCCCGAAATGGGTGCAACGGTTTCTCTCGGACGCGGGAGGTAAGACGATAAGTCGATTTGAATCGCGTGGGAAGGAAGGCTTCCCACAGTCAGACGGTTACACGGTGCACAAAGCCTAGTTTTGGGGGCAAAGGCCTTTAGACCCCTTTAAAAGATTGCCAAGGATACTATTTGGGTATCCCTCTGGAGTGGATGTGGTTTCGCTGCGGTTTCAGAAATCTGTAATGATGAGTGTGGATGGAGGCGTGGTACACGCTTTGGTGACCCTCAAAGGAGAACGTTGTATAGCTGTCTATGCAAGGCTCTCACGCTGTTCTCATATTTTCCCCATTGTATTTTCGTCTATTGCTGAAAGTGAAGGCAGATTTCCGGCTGGTTTTTGTTTTTTTTCATTTTTGTTTTGGATACTATGAATATTTCCCCCACATTTGTATATGAATGTTTGTGTGTAGTAACGTGAATATGTTCGAATTTACCGCGGCGATCCTCCGATGCGTCGCGGCTGTAGTATTTTTGTAGAAACGGGGAAAGTAAGGGTTATAGAGGGTTTTGTTTGAATCGGTTTTGAAAGAATGTCATTGAAAATTTACAGGAATGTCATTTTTGTTTGCCATTCTCTGCAGGATAAATATGAGGGATGAAGTAATGATTTCTGCTTATAAGTATTTTTCAGGTCCAAGAAGTTTCTGGAAGTGTTTGTACATAGAGAGCATGTGTATGTAGACAGCTGTACACATGGATAAATACGAGTCTAAGAAGGTTTAAAGTATCATAGGCTATTTCATTGTTTCTTCTTCCTCCAGTCTGTAATGAGGAAGAAAATGGGGGGATAAATAAATGTAAAAGTGACAGTTTTTCGAACTAATAACACTAATTCTAAATCAAGTTTGTGCCAAGACTGTCTTTCTTTGATGGAATTTGAATCGGCAAGCAGCAGTCTGGTGAAGTAGGTTCCCATTTTAGATGAACCTGCCAATGGTTCCAGGTATTACAGGAGATGGTAAGGTATTACAGGCGACGGGGAGGCATGCACAGATTGTGCAGTGAACAGTCCCGAGGTCGGGGTTATTGTCATAAGGTTTGTTTGGAGGTCAACCGAAACCAGGGTCGTACTCCCCTCGTCAGCTGTCACGTCGATTCTCAGGTGATGGGGTGAGTGCGATCACTGTAACATGAACTTCAAAGGGGTTCAGGAGAGTCTCTCCTGGACCCCGACACTGTAATTGGTTTTCATTTTTCCCAACCAGGTGACTGGGTCGTTTGTAAAGAAACTTGATGGATGAGACCACGCCAGCCACTGCAAGAAGCGGCTCAACTACATCAAAGAAATGAGTAGTATCTTCGTTTATTTTTATTTGTTTGTTTAGTAAATTTTAGCAGAGGTAACGATGAAAAGCATCCCAAGTTATTATTTAAAGTCTATTTTATGACTATTTAAGAAAGTGAACGGGACGGATTGCGGGGTCTGTTCTGAGTCTCCACCGAGCTTTAGTGCCCAGCGATGACAGCGGTACATGCTATTTATGATGTTATGATTGGTATGAGGATTATTGACAAACTAGTGAAGACTCCGAACAGACATTTGTCAATAGAATTTAATGAGATGTCTTTAGAGGGTAGAATTGTTTTTCGTTTTTATGTCTCTGCCTCTTGTTGGTTGGGTATCTACAGCTTAAAAGGTAATTCAAGAGGTTCATGCGTGATGGTGAAGCTGTCCCAGCATCCTGTATCGTGGCCGATCGCAAGGATCTGATGGCACAAGAGAAAGTAGGAATGGCAGGGGCGGCTAGAAGGCACCAACCCCGACCAGGTCTGGGCAAGGTTTCCTGCATGTACAAGGTGGGGGGGCTTGAGCTTATGATACGATTGAACAATTCACACCTATTGAGGATGGAATGTTTCATGTGACTGTTGAAGCTACAAGGAAGTTCTCGCGGTCCAAGGGCGATTTCTGGGAATTCACAAGTAAAGATTGTTATACCTGGATCGGGGATACTGGGAATTGGAGTTCAGGCCCATATGGATAATGTTTGGGTCCCTGCAAGGCAGAGCCAGAGCTGTAGCTAAGTGAAGGTTGGGAGTCCTTTGAAGGGTCTGGGAATCTTTGGGGATTTAATTTTTATTTTACAGCGGATCGTGGTTGATGGAAATGGGAATATATATACTCATGTGGTTTTTATTTCTATTCTTTCTATGTCATGATGAGGCGCTCCTGTTGCCTGATTGGACGCGTGACCAGAGCCGGAGCAGATGACCACATTTTCCTTGATGAAGACGCCCCGAAGCCGGACCCATTTACAAGACACAGAGGACCCCAGACCGATCTGCGATTACTACAGCTCACCAAGTTGTGCCCTCCTTATAAGTCATGTCTCCTGAAGAACAGAGTCTACATGTCAAGTCGTGTTTTCCTTTTTATGGACTATAAGGACTGATTCCTTTCTCGGTGTAAGAAGACTATCAAGATTGGAAGGACAAGTGGGAGCAATATGACAAAAAGGGAGGACTGTGGTGGAAATTTGAAGATGTATTTAATATGTATTGTCATAATGGCACCCAGTCTTAGTACTGCCACAACCCGCTCTAAATAGAACTGACTGGGGCAGTCTGAGGCTGGTTGAATCTCGTCTGGTAGTAGAAAATGTCTTGAGGTTGGAGTGTGATGTTTGCGGCGTGGGTGTATGTCCGCTAACGAGGGGCCCTCTGTGCATTTAGCACCGACGATCGTTGAGGAGGGGATGCGCTCACTCCGCGAGCACACTAGTGGTTATGGACAGATGTGCGCTCTTATCTGGGTCTTGTCTGATCAGCAGGGCTTGCGATTCGTGGCGTACGCCTGTAGATAGCTTCCTTTCCACCTTAATAAGGGTATAATCTGGATATGCATTATTCTATGGAATGGCGCAGATTAGGATTCTATCAGGCGATTAATATGAGAGCTTATGATCGGTTAGAGGCAGGGGGGGCACTCCCTGCCACGCCCATAAGCCTTTAGCAGCATTGTATGTACTTCTATGCATTGTATTGTATCCATTGTATTATATTCTATTCATGTATTCTATGGGACTTCCTGTTAGAAGGAACTTCCTTATATGGTGTTAGCTGTGTCAGTGGAACATCATGTGTTAACCACTCCCATGAGGGAGGTGTTTAATGGGTGCAGTGAGCACTTCCTGTTTTGGGTAAATAAAGGGGGCTTGGCTGAGCCTTTGGGCAGTGATGCTGGCAGAATGATATGAGAACAGGCTGGTGATGGTGTCTCTTTGTATGAATGGCAGAGAATGATGGTGAGTGAATCTATTTAGCTTAAATAAGCATTATTTCATTAAGACTGGATTCTGTGCTTTATAGCACAGGGCAAAATGGCGCTGTGCTCTGCGTACGGCCTATTTTGCCACCACACCATCACAGTTATTTGGGTGTTGTGTTATACACAAAAATTTTTTGCATTATCCATTACCTCATTTTTTAGTGTATTTTATCACATTAAGGCCCCGTACACACGACCAAACATGTATGCTGAAACTGGTCCGTGGGCCAGTTTCAGCATACATGTTCGGTCGTGTGTGGGCGCGAATTCCAGCAAACATTTGCCCGCCGGGCTTTTTCCCAGCAGACAAATATTCCTGGACGTGTTTTAAAACCGTCCGCTGGAATCCTGCCCGCTCGGACATGTACGGTCGTCAGTACAGACCTACCGTACATGTCCAGGCGAATGACTTCGACGCATGCGTGGAAGCCTTTAAATGGCAGGCCCGCCCACGTCTCCGCGTCATCGCCGCGTCATCGTCGCGGCGACGACGCGGACACGCCCCGCGTATTGTTTACGCGCGGACTTCTGTACGATGGTGTGTACAACCATCGTACAGAAGCCCTCTGGCAGACATGTACGGTGAAAACGGTCCGACGGACCGCTTTCACCGTACATGTTTGTTCGTGTGTACCCGGCCTTAGAGAAATGTGTGGAGTTATATGATTTGCACCAGTATTGTTCACTGACCATTTTTTTGTTTATGCTATTTTTGGTTATACTGTTCTCATTTTCAGTTATACCATTTTTCATTCCCTTCCCCCACTTGTCCATACACTTGCCCATCCACCACCCATTAGCGCAGCACTACCTTCCCTATTAACAATTACGTATGGTTTGATACACCTTTCAGTGCCGCAGCTGTACCCTCACCCCTCCCCACTTCCCTTCCCCCTCCTCCCCTCTTGTTCTCTCCCCTGATAAGCGCGGTAATATTCACTTTTTTCAATACAGTACAAATATGTTACAATAATCAAAGGAACAAAGACACACTCCACCCACACATTACACAATGGAGCTCCAATCACATTCCTTTAGATAATGACATTCAGGTGAGTTAATTATCCCCCAGACGTCCTGTCTCCGACAAGTTCCCCTCACCTGTTACACAAAACACATTCCTTTACTAAACATAATTGACATGCTAATTCCCTAACCCTAAAAAGAGACATCTGACCTTTCAGACTTAATTAGTACAATGGACACAAACAGTATTAGCATCACACAATGGAATGTCTAGGAGCAGACGCAATTAACATCTCAAAAGCATGTGTCCCCCCATTGAATGAAAACACTCCATTTGGAGTCAGACTTTAACAACTTGTGATATTCCAAGATATCCTGCAAAACATGAATTATCAGTAATGTCCCATCTCATGTAATTTATAATTAATATTTCTCAGTCACCCTATGCCCAAAAGGGGCACAGAATGACTAGACCCAAGAGTCATTATTGACGCTGGCACAGTAGTACCCCCATCCTTCAAAGGTGTCACGGCCCATTCTGTTACAAGGTCATAATGTTGGTGTGGGAGTGGTGATAGTTTAGTTCCTAGGTAAGGAATAGCATGAGTCGCCCAGGTGTAGGGAAGCTTCTGTTTTAGGGATGATTCCTCTTGTTTAGAGAGGTTCAATGGAAGCATTAGGGATTTATTGGCATTGAGTTTGTAAAAAGATACAGAGCTGAACTGGTTGAGAATTTCTTGGAACGCCTGCAATGATTGGTTCGGGTTGGAGATCATAAGGTTGATATCGTCCGCAAACAAACTGATTTTGTGATCTGTACCATTAGAGGAAATTCCCGAAATTCTTTGGTCAGACCTAATTTTGAATGCTAGGGGTTCCATTAGGAGAGCAAATATGATTGGGGAGAGCGGACAGCCTTGGCGTGTGCCATTGGAGATTCCAAAGGGTTTAGATAGCATACCTTCAGTTAGGATTCTAGAGAATGGGTTGGAGTAGAGAGAGAGTATTGCTGCCTGAAACCAGCCTATGATACCACATTTTGAGAGCACTGCCTTCAGGAATCCCCAGTGTACTCTGTCAAATGCCTTCTCTGCATCCAGGGAAAGGAGCAGAGAAGGCACGTTTGACTGGGAGGCCCGGTGGATTAAGTCAATAACTTTTCTTGTCGCATCTGGAGCTTGTCTATCAGGTACAAAACCAGCTTGATCCGGGTGGATCAGGGTTGTTAAGTAGGGGATTAGTCTGGATGCTATAACTTTAGCTAGTAGTTTGATGTCAGTGTTAAGAAGAGATATAGGTCTGTAGTTGGTTGTGGAGGTTGGGTCTTTATCTGGTTTAGGGATGGTTGTGATAGTAGAGCGTAGCATGTCCAGTGGCAAGGAGCCAGAGGAAGCAGCAGAATTGTAGAGATTGGTAAGATGGGGAGAAAGAATGTTAGAAAATTGTTTGTAATACTCATTACCGAATCCATCTTCGCCTGGAGATTTGTTGCAGGGGAGAGATCTGATTGCATCGAGAATTTCATCTCCCGTAAAGGGTTGTGACCTGAGGTAATAGTTGGGAGGTTAACAGATGACAGGAATTCTTGGATGAGGAGGTCTGTGGGCTGTGGGGTCTGTGGCTAGATTGTAGAGGGATGAGTAATAATCATCGCGAGAATAGGACAATTGAGATGGTGAGAAGTAGGAGAAATCTCGCTCTGAGCCGTGGTGGCATCTCCAAATTTCGTATAGGCCATTTGCTTGAAGAAATGGGTTCAGTGTAGGCAGGGCCGGCCTTTGCGGTGTGCGGGCTGTGCGCCCGCACAAGGCGCCATTGGGAACAGGGGCGCCGTGCATAGGGTTGCCACTTGCCACCTGTTTTGCCCGGGTACACATTCCACCGTCCTGTGGCTTGTAGCAGCCGGATCTCTGTCTCGGGCGCATGATCCCGTACTCTGCGCTGCGCTCTGAGACAGTGGGTGCCCTGTGATTGGCCGAACGGGCCATGTGCGATGTGCGGGGCGGGCCTGGAAGCAGATATGGGGTCTGTGAATGGCTGTGCTGGTCATGTGTGGAGGCGTGGGCGGGGCTGCACTGTGGATACGAATCATCGTGCCTGCTTGCTCCCGGAGTCCTGCCTCACGATGTGAGTCCTATTCATCTGCTCTGTCAGCTTACCTCTCTCCTCTGTGTCACCCCCCCTCCTCTGTTGTGTCACCCCCCTCCTCTGTTGTGTCACCCCCCCTCTCCTCTGTTGTGTCACCCCCCTCTCCTCTGTTGTGTCACCCCCCTTCCTCTGTTGTGTCACCCCCTCTCCTCTCTTGTGTCACCCCCCTCTCCTCTGTTGTCGCACCCCCCTCTCTTGTGTCAACCCCCCTCTCCTCTCTTGTGTCACCCCCCTCTCCTCTCTTGTGTCACCCCCCCTCTCCTCTCTTGTGTCACCCCCCTCTCCTCTGGTGTCACCCCCCCTCTCCTCCGTTGTATCACCCCCCCTCTCCTCCCTTGTGTCACCCCCCCTCTCCTCCCTTGTGTCACCCCCCTTCTCCTCCGTTGTGTCACCCCCCTCTCCTCTCTGGTGTCACCCCCCCCTCTCCTCCGTTGTATCACCCCCCCTCTCCTCCCTTGTGTCACCCCCCCTCTCCTCCCTTGTGTCACCCCCACTCTCCTCCGTTGTGTCACCCCCCTCTCCTCTCTTGTGTCACCCCCCCTCTCCTCTCTTGTGTCACCCCCCCTCTCCTCTGTTGTGTCACCCCCTCTCCTCTGGTGTCACCCCCCTCTCCTCTGGTGTCACCCCCCCTCTCCTCCGTTGTATCACCCCCCCTCCTCCCTTGTGTCACCCCCCTCTCCTCCCTTGTGTCACCCCCCCTCTCCTCCGTTGTGTCACCCCCCTCTCCTCTCTTGTGTCACCCCCCTCTCCTCTCTTGTGTCACCCCCCTCTCCTCTCTTGTGTCACCCCCCTCTCCTCTCTTGTGTCACCCCCCCTCTCCTCTCTTGTGTCACCACCCCTCTCCTCTGTTGTGTCACCCCCCTCTCCTCTGTTGTGTCACCCCCCCTCTCCTCTGTTGTGTCACCCCCCTCTCCTCTGTTGTGTCACCCCCCTCTCCTCTGTTGTGTCACCCCCCTCTCCTCTGTTGTGTCACCCTCCCCTCTCCTCTGTTGTGTCACCCCCCCTCTCCTCTGTTGTGTCACCCTCCTCTGTGTAAGTTACCCACTCTCCTCTGTCTCACCCCACTCTCCTCTGTCTCACCTACTCTCCTCTGTGTAAGCTTACCCCCCTCCTCTGTCTCACCCCACTCTCCTCTGTCTCACCCCCCTCTCCTCTGTCTCACCCCCCTCTCCTCTGTCTCACCTACCCTCCTCTGTGTCAGCTTACCCCCCTTCCTCTGTGTCACCCCCTCCTCACTCTCTCACTTAGCCCCTCGGTCACCTCCTCTCTCCCACCCACCACTCATCTGTTGTGTCACCCCCCTCTCCTCTCTTGTGTCACCCCCTCTCTCCTCTCTTGTGTCACCCCCCTCTCCTCTCTTGTGTCACCCCCCTCTCCTCTGTTGTATCACCCCCTCTCCTCTGTTGTGTCACCCCCCTCTCCTCTGTTGTGTCACCCCCCCCTCTCCTCTGTTGTGTCACCCCCCTCTCCTCTGGTGTCACCCCCTCTCCTCTGGTGTCACCCCCCTCTCCCCCGTTGTATCACCCCCTCTTCTCCCTTGTGTCACCCCCCTCTCCTCCCTTGTGTCACCCCCCCTCTCCTCCATTGTGTCACCCCCCCTCTCCTCTGTTGTGTCACCCCCCTCTCCTCTGTTGTGTTACCCCCCTCTACTCTGTTGTGTCACCCCCTCTCCTCTGTCTCACCTACCCTCCTCTGTGTCAGCTTACCCCCCTTCCTCTGTGTCACCCCCTACTCACTCTCTCACTTAGCCCCTCGGTCACCTCCTCTCTCCCACCCACCACTCATCTGTTGTGTCACCCCCCCTCTCCTCTCTTGTGTCACCCCCTCTCTCCTCTCTTGTGTCACCCCCCCTCTCCTCTCTTGTGTCACCCCCCTCTCCTCTGTTGTATCACCCCCCTCTCCTCTGTTGTGTCACCCCCCCTCTCCTCTCTTGTGTCACCCCCCCTCTCCTCTCTTGTGTCACCCCCCCTCTCCTCTGTTGTGTCACCCCCCTCTCCTCTGTTGTGTCACCCCCCCTCTCCTCTGTTGTGTCACCCCCCTCTCCTCTGTTGTGTCACCCCCCTCTCCTCTGTTGTGTCACCCCCCCTCTCCTCTGTTGTGTCACCCTCCCCTCTCCTCTGTTGTGTCACCCCCCCTCTCCTCTGTTGTGTCACCCTCCTCTGTGTAAGTTACCCACTCTCCTCTGTCTCACCCCACTCTCCTCTGTCTCACCTACTCTCCTCTGTGTAAGCTTACCCCCCTCCTCTGTCTCACCCCACTCTCCTCTGTCTCACCCCCCTCTCCTCTGTCTCACCCCCTCTCCTCTGTCTCACCTACCCTCCTCTGTGTCAGCTTACCCCCCTTCCTCTGTGTCACCCCCTCCTCACTCTCTCACTTAGCCCCTCGGTCACCTCCTCTCTCCCACCCACCACTCATCTGTTGTGTCACCCCCCCCTCTCCTCTCTTGTGTCACCCCCTCTCTCCTCTCTTGTGTCACCCCCCTCTCCTCTCTTGTGTCACCCCCCTCTCCTCTGTTGTATCACCCCCTCTCCTCTGTTGTGTCACCCCCCTCTCCTCTGTTGTGTCACCCCCCCCCTCTCCTCTGTTGTGTCACCCCCTCTCCTCTGGTGTCACCCCCTCTCCTCTGGTGTCACCCCCCTCTCCTCCGTTGTATCACCCCCTCTTCTCCCTTGTGTCACCCCCCTCTCCTCCCTTGTGTCACCCCCCCTCTCCTCCGTTGTGTCACCCCCCCTCTCCTCTGTTGTGTCACCCCCCCTCTCCTCTGTTGTGTTACCCCCCCTCTACTCTGTTGTGTCACCCCCCCTCTCCTCTGTCTCACCCCCCTCTCCTCTGTCTCACCTACCCTCCTCTGTGTCAGCTTACCCCCCTTCCTCTGTGTCACCCCCTCCTCACTCTCTCACTTAGCCCCTCGGTCACCTCCTCTCTCCCACCCACCACTCATCTGTTGTGTCACCCCCCCTCTCCTCTCTTGTGTCACCCCCTCTCTCCTCTCTTGTGTCACCCCCCCTCTCCTCTCTTGTGTCACCCCCCTCTCCTCTGTTGTATCACCCCCTCTCCTCTGTTGTGTCACCCCCCTCTCATCTGTTGTGTCACCCCCCCTCTCCTCTGTTGTGTCACCCCCCTCTCCTCTGGTGTCACCCCCTCTCCTCTGGTGTCACCCCCCTCTCCTCCGTTGTATCACCCCCTCTTCTCCCTTGTGTCACCCCCCTCTCCTCCCTTGTGTCACCCCCCCTCTCCTCCGTTGTGTCACCCCCCCTCTCCTCTGTTGTGTCACCCCCCCTCTCCTCTGTTGTGTTACCCCCCCTCTACTCTGTTGTGTCACCCCCCTCTCCTCTGTTGTGTCACCCCCCTCCTCTGTTGTGTCACCCCCCCTCCTCTGTTGTGTCACCCCCCTCTCCTCTGGTGTCACCCCCCTCTTCTCTGTTGTGTCTCCCCCCTCTCCTCTGTTGTGTCACCCCCCCTCTCCTCTGTTGTGTCACCCCCCCTCTACTCTGTTGTGTCACCCCCATCTCCTCTGTTGTGTCACCCCCTCTCCTCTGTTGTGTCACCCCCTCTCCTCTGTTGTGTCACCCCCCTCTCCTCTGCTTTGTCACCCCCCTCTCCTCTGTTGTGTCACCCCCCTCTCCTCTGTTGTGTCACCCCCCTCTCCTCTGTCGTGTCACCCCCTCTCCTCTCTTGTTTCACCCCCCTCTCCTCTCTTGTGTCACCCCCCTCTCCTCTCTTGTGTCACCCCCCTCTCCTCTGTTGTGTAACCCTCCTCTGTGTAAGTTACCCACTCTCCTCTGTCTCACCCCACTCTCCTCTGTCTCACCCCCTTCCTTTGTCTCACCCCCCCTCCTCTGTCTCACCTACCCTCCTCTGTGTAAGCTTACCCCCTCCTCTGTCTCACCCCACTTTCCTCTGTCTCACCCCCCTCTCCTCTGTCTCACCCCCCTCTCCTCTGTCTCACCCCCTCTCCTCTGTCTCACCTACCCTCCTCTGTGTCAGCTTACCCCCCTTCCTCTGTGTCACCCCCTCCTCACTCTCTCACTTAGCCCCTCGGTCTCCTCCTCTCTCCCACCCACCACTCTTTCTCTAATCCCCCCTCTCACTTAGCCCCTCGCTCACCTCCTCTATCCCACCCACCACTCTTTCTCTAATCCCCCTCTCTCTCTCTCTCTCTCTCTCTCTCATCCTCACCCCCCACCAACTCACCCAACCCCCTCTTTCTCCCCCCTCTCTCTCACCCTCCCCTCACCTCCTCCTGTCTCCCACCACTCTTTAATCCCCCCTCTCTCTCTCATCCTCACCAACTCACCCCCTCTCTCTCTCACCCCTCTCTCTCCCCCTCTCTCCCCCTCTCACCCCCCTCTCTCCCCCTCTCACCCCTCACCTCTTCCTCTCTCCCACTCTTTTTTAAATCTCTCTCACCCCTCTCTCCCCCTCCTCTCTCCCACTCTTTGTTTAATCTCTCTCTCTCTCTCCCCCCTCTCACCCCCTCCTCTCTCCCACTCTTTTTTAATCTCTCTTTCCCTCTCCCCCTCTCTCTCTCTCTCTCTCACCTCCCTCCCCCCATCTCTTTCCATCCTCAGGGGGTGGCTGTATGCTAACAGCAGCCCTGTGAGTGTACCAGTTTGGATGTGTCCTGAATCCTGTGTTTCGCCGACACACTTCTCCACACAATGAAAGGAAGGAAAACGACACTACAGTAGAGGAGCTCCACCCCCCAAGCTCCGGCTCCCACACTTCCTGGCTCAAAGCAGCTCTCGGGAAGGCAGTCTAATGGGGGTCTTTCGTGGGGAAGGGGACACTGATGGGTGGGTTCCCTGATCTAATCAAGGGGGGACCAATATAAGGTAAAGGGAGTCCTGGTGGACTACAAGGCCCAACATTTTACTATAGGAGGCATTGGTGGGACTAAAATGCTGGGCCTTGTAGTCCACCAATACCTCCTATAGTAAAATGCTGGACCTTGTAGTCCACCAATGGATCTATAGTAAAATGCACCAATGCTGTAGTGTCAGTGTGTGTATTTTGTAGCAGCCAGTGTGTATTGTGTAGCGGTCAGTGTCTAGCGGTCTGGGGGGGGCTCCACAGGATTAGCTCGCACAGGGCACCTGAACACCTAAGGCCGGCCCTGAGTGTAGGTCACCGGTATCGGGAAGATGATTTGGTGTCCATGTCCAAATCTCCAATTATTTATATTGAAGTCACCTCCGATTATAACTTTGCCCCTTTTGATACAGGATACGTTTTTGTATAAACGTTTGCAGAAGCGAATTTGGTGATTATTTGGTCCATAAATGTTGACTAAAGTGTATGGGATTCGGTTGATGTCACATATCAGTATCAAATAGCGACCTTGCGGGTCCGCAAGGGTTTGGTGTAGTTTGAAGTGTAGGGAGTCTCGGGTGGCAGTCATGACTCCATTTCTTTTCTTTGGACTTGAGGCTAGAAAGCTCTTAAGTTTGAACTGGGGGGTTTTGTCAATGGCGAAGTGTGTTTCCTGCACCAAAACAATATCCGCTTTTTGCGTCTTGGCTTCTCTGAGAAGAGCTGACCGCTTCTGGGCGGTATTCAGGCCCCTTGCATTTATGGAGCAAATTTTTAAAGCAATATTGAGGCAGCTAGTACTGTGCAAAAGTGTCTACGGATGTAGGTGGATTGATAGAAAATCTAAATCCGCTGTGAAGCTGGTACTAGGGTGGGTCTGGGGGTGAGTAAAAAGTAAGAGCTCCTAAGGAGGGAACTTTGGAACTCAATGGGCAGTAACTACTGCTGAAACGAGGGCAGGCAGACTACCACGATTCGGGTGAATCTACAACGAATAGTCCAGGCAAGCGGTTACGAATGAGCGGTACTGCAGGTACCCAGCAATGCTTGGCTTATGAGAAACAGGGTCTTGGAGACATGTTCAGATTTGTTGGTAGGTTCCTCCAGTTTCCATTTAAGAGGTGGTGCGGTCATCAGGGTCTGGGGTGTCCCCTGGGATAATGTGCCAATCTTTCAGGAGTTGGAGGCCTGAAGAGAGGGTTCTCACGGCATGGGTCTGGCTTTGGTGAGCGATGAGTAGTTTGGTGGGGAATCCCCATTTGTAGGGGATTTTGTGGTTCTGAAGGGCTTTAGTGATGGTTGCGAGCTGCCTGCGATTTTCCATTGTTGCTTTGGAGAGGTCGGCATAGAGATTGGTAGAGGAAAAGGGTTCATGGAGTCTAGCCGTGCATTTTGCAGCATACATAATGCGGTCCTTGACCGTGAAAAAATGGATGCGGGCTAGAACATCTCTGGGTGCAGATGGTGGCAGGTGGGGAGGTTTAGGGAGACAATGTTCTCTGTCAATCTCCAGATCGCGATCAGTCAGATAGGGGATTAGTGTGCGCATGAATGACTGTAAGAACTTTGTCAGATCAGGTGGCTGGACTGATTCCGGTATATTGCGGAATTTGATATTATTCCTGCGAGAGCGGTACTCGAGGTCTGCTAACTTGAGTCGGATTTTTGGGATTTCATCCTCATGGTCAGTGACTGCATCCACCATTTCATTGTGATCTGTGTACAGCTCATCCACTCTGGTTTCTAAAGTGTTAATACTCTGGTCATGCTGTTGTACAGAAACAAACAATGAGGATACAGCTGTGGATAGGTCAGTGTACAGAGTCTGCCTCAGGGACAAGAGCATGTTCTTCATTGTCTGTTCTGACAGTGGCTGGTCTGAGGCAGGGAATGAGTCAAGCATTGATGGTTGCTGAGGAGTAGGGAGAGAGAAGAGGCAGGAGGCTGTGCTGCCCTGACTGTGCTCTGGTCCTTCCGTTCTCAGTCTTGATTTGGCAGGGCTGGCTGTGGAGGGTGAGTTAGGGGGAGGGGACTCACCTTTGTTGCCTGTGGGGGAGATCGTCCCTGAGAGCAGTTGGTATGGCTGGTCAGGATGGAGAAGGAAGAGCCGCGCTGTGTTTCCCTGGGTCCCGCCCGCGCCATCTTGTCTGCTGTTAAGGCTGGAAGGGGGTAGTACTCCGTGAGCTTCCGAGGAAGTTTAAACTCCTTCCTCCGCTTGGACATCACTGTCAGATGATCCTCGTGTGCTGCGGGAGTGAGGAGGAACAATTGGGGTGGTTGGATAGTCGCTAGAGCCGGGTTTTCTACGTAGCTGTGAGATCAAGCAGCCATTCACTTGCGTCGCTAAGCCACGCCCCCCAATGTCCTAATTACAGGTAAAAAAACGAAACCACCTTCGGCAGAAAAGAAGGCTGTGGGCGTAGCACCGCTTTATCCTTATGGAGGATCAAGTAGTAGGACTTGCAGGACAAGGCCGCCAGCTCAGAAACCCTCCTGACTGATGTAATGGCCACCAGAAAGGCAACCTTATGAGAGAGTGTCAAAAGAGGAATCTCTCTGATGTTCTCAAAAGGAGGTTTCCGAAGAACCGAGAGCACCAGATTCAAATCCCACGGAGGTAGTGGTGGTCAAACCAGAGGAGCCACATGTCGGACCCCTTGTACAAACGTACTCACCAGTGAATGAGTCGCCAAGGGTCGAAATCTGCCCCTTAATGGTGCTTAAGGCAAGTTTTTGATCCACTCCACGCTGCAGAAACAGCAGGATCCTGGAAACCGAATATGCCCGTGGGCGCAACCCCATCTCCTCACACATACAGATGTAGGCCTTCCACCTGCGATGATAGATCTTTCGAGAAGATGACTTCCGTGCCCTCAGCATTGTGGAAATAACTGAGTCCGACAGGCCTCGTCCCTCAGAACCTGGCTTTCAACAGCAATGCCGTTAAAGCCAGCGACTGTAAAGCAGGATGCAGTATAGGACCTTGCGAGAGAAGGTCCTCTCGCATCGGCAGTCGCCAAGGTGCATCCACCACCAG
The DNA here is from genome assembly GCF_905171775.1 of Rana temporaria. Taxonomy (NCBI): domain Eukaryota; kingdom Metazoa; phylum Chordata; class Amphibia; order Anura; family Ranidae; genus Rana; species Rana temporaria. The sequence goes on from NC_053491.1 coordinate 309,084,203, forward strand.
GCGTACTAGGTCGGCGTACCAGGGACGCCGAGGCCAATCTGGGGCAATTAGAATCACCGGAATTCCCTCGGTCTCGACTCTGCGGAGTAGACGAGGAAGAAGTTTCAGAAGGGGAAAGGCATAAATTAGCCGATACTGACCCCACGGGGCCACAAACGCATCTGTCGCATCCGCCCAGGGATCTTTTGACCTGGCCACAAACCTCAATACTTTCTGATTGAGCCGAGAAGCCAGAAGATCCATGTCTGGCGTGCCCCATTTCAGGCAAAGGAGACGAAACACATCCGGATTTAACGACCATTCTCCTTGGTCCAGCATCTGGCGACTTAGGTAGTCTGCTTGCCAGTTTTCTACGCCCGGGATGTATACGGCCGATAGATCCGGGATGCACCGCAGGATGTGAGCGACCTCCGATGCTGCAGCCGAGCTTCTTGTTCCTCCTTGATGGTTGACATACGCCACTGCCATGGCATTGTCGGACTGGACACCCTTGTAGCCTCTGTGACCATGTGGAGAGGCACTGTCTGATTGCCCAAAGTTCCAGCCAACCGGTCAGGCTGGCGACCATCGTGATCACCGTCCAGGATGTGAGCGACCTCCGATGCTGCAGCCGAGCTTCTTGTTCCTCCTTGATGGTTGACATACGCCACTGCCATGGCATTGTCGGACTGGACACCCTTGTAGCCTCTGTGACCATGTGGAGAGACACTGTCTGATTGCCCAAAGTTCCAGCCAACCGGTCAGGCTGGCGACCATCGTGATCACCGTCCAGTGAAAGGGAAGGATCGACTTTCCGGACTGAAGGGCCAGAGATTTCAGCCACCAAACCAGGGAAGTCCTGACTAGTTGGCTCACCCAGATTTGATAATCCAGGGACCACAGAGACTTGTCCCACTTGGACAGGATCTCCTTCTGCAAAGCTCGAGTGTGGAATTGAGCAGACGGTACTGCCTCGAGGAAGGCAACCATGAGACCCAGGACTCGCATGCAATAGCCCAGCGACGACCACCTGCGGGATGCCAACAGCTTCCCCGCCGTCTTCAATTTTTCCAGCGGGAGAAAAACTCTCGTCTCTGAGGTGTCCAGAATCAAGCCCAGGTACTCTAGGCGCTGAGTCGACACCAACACCGACTTTTGGAGGTTCAGTACCCAACTAAATTCCTAAAGGGTCTGACCGGCAATCGCCACATCCTCCTCTAATTCTGAATTTGAAGCAGCTCTCCAGATAGCCCACGATAGTGATTCCTCGCTGTCTCAGCAAGGCCAGAATCGGGGCAACCATAGATACTCCAGTGCATATCATCCACAAACAAATGGACAGATAGAACGTGTAAACCAATGTCTTGAAAAATATCTCAGATGTTACTGCACTCATCTTCAGGATAACTGGACTACCCTCCTTCCTCTCGCTGAATTTTCTTACAATAATTCAACTAGTTATTCTACTCGCTACTCTCCCTTTTATGCAAATTATGGGTTTAATCCAAATATTTTACCTGAGTCTCCATTACTTACGAATGTACCCTCAATTAATGATTATTGGTCTACCCTTTCTTCTGTTTTGCAAGTTTTGAAACAAAATCTCAAAACGTGCACAAGATCGCCAAAAAAACTATTATGATCTTAGGCATAGACCTTCACCATCTTATAAAGTTGGGGATCAAGTATGGCTCTCGACAAAAAACTTACGTTTACATATACCCGCTAGGAAATTGGCTAAGCTATTTTTCGGTCCATTTCCTATTTCTAAGGTCATCAACCAAAATACCATGCAACTTTCCCTCCCTCCGGAACTGAGGATTCATCCGTCATTTCATGTTTCTCTCTTCAAACCCTAACTACCCAACCAATTTTCTGGTAGGAATCTTCCTCCTGCACCCCCAATCCTAGTTCAGGGTGAAGAACATTATGAGGTTGAATTTATTCTAGACACTAGGGGCCATATTCTCAAACAAGTTACACCGGCGTATATGGAGATGCGCGGCGTAAGTGTAAAGATGCGCCGTCCTATCTATGCGCCGTAGTCACAGAACCAGATCCGCCAGAAATCAGGCTACTCCCGTCCGTCTTAACTAGTTTAAGTTTACGCAGCGTAGGCGTATATTTCAGCTGATGGCATCCTAGGCTGCCATAGAATTAGTATTCAAATATGCAAATGATGTAGATGCGCTGATTCCCGAACCTACGCGCGATCGGCTTAGGCTACGCGCTGTGCGCGTAAGACGATTGTCCGGCTGAAAGTTACCCCTTATAAAAGCTCGGTTAACTTTGCTCCAGACCTGAGTAAGTTAGCTTGAAAAAAGCAAATACAGCAGCACCATCCCGGACGAGCTGAGCAACCAAATTTATCGGACAACACATTCGTATGCCAACATGCCAGGGGCAGGCGTGGTCTTAGCACTGCTAGTGTGTGAAGAGGAAGAGGCACGTAGAAGGAGGAGGGCACGTAGGAGGGCACATGAGAGGATCTACCCACAGCGCATTAGCCTCTTTGGCATGGCTGATTTGGATGTGTATCACCGTTATAGATTCAACCCTGATGCCATCCTGGAAATTACCAGAGCCCTGCAGAATGACATCAGCAGCCCAACACAACGATCCCATGCAGTGCAGCCACTGGTGAAGGTCCTGTCAACATTGCATTTTCTTGCCACAGGCTCTTTTCAAAGAACCAGTGGAGACGTGGCTGGGATATCCCAAACCAGCATGAGTAGATGCGTGCACCAAGATGTCCCCGCAATACTCCGACGCATGTCGCACCACATAATCAGACCCACCCAGGAGGACATGCGGCTGAAGGCAATGAGAGATTTCTGCCTAATTGATGGTTTCCCACGCACTGTGGGTGCAATTGATTGTACCCATGTGGCAATACAGCCCCCCCACGAGACCGAGCACATATACCGCAACAGAAAACATTGGCATTCCATCAATGTCCAAGTGATCGTGGATGCACATGGCCTCATATGGCACGTCCGTGCAAAACACCCCGGAGCCAGCCATGACAGCTTTATATTCCGGCAAAGTGACATCCCAAGACAATTTGAGCAGAATGTGTATGGGGACAGTTGGCTGGTTGGTAAGTGACATGGGTGTCAGGTATGACTGTCCCCCCCCATGATGCAGACATCACGAGGGGCACATGCATGACTAACATCCTCCTGTCTTTTCCCTTCCAGGTGACTCTGCATTTGCCCTGGGACCTTATATGATGACTCCATTTCGCAATCCGCAAACACCAGGAGAGAGAAGATATAACGAAGCACACGCACGCACCCGTGCAGTGGTTGAGCGAACATTTGGCATCCTTAAGTCATGCTTTCGATGCCTGGATAAGACTGGGGGTACCCTGCTGTATTCCCCCAACTTCGTGTGCCAAATCATCGCTGCATGTTGCGTGCTGCACAACTTCGCATTGAGAAAGGGCCTGCAGATTGACCTACGTGAGGACCTGACCCCCCAACCACCATGTCCCCCCCTAACCGTGGCTACCCCGTCTGCTGATGGTACAGCAGTCAGGAGATGTCTCGTGGAGCGAATCTTTGAACGTTAAACACACACATTAAACATGGCACACAGAAAATGCACGCATGCACACCACTGTGGTCCCTAACACACACCCCACATGCACAGAACATTGGATTAGACCAAAGTACACCGCACGGTACTAAGGAGCAGCAACGCCGCGTCAAGGCCCCAATGATGTTGCTGTCCATTCATACGTCATTCATACGGACCTGGGGAGAACTTATCACCAGCGCCCGAGGGTGACACCCCTGCCAGTAGGCAGGAATGTCACCACCCCACATTCACACACCATTCACACTGTACTCTGCAACACTGCCTGTGTGCAGCACCCAAAAATAAAAAAAGCTCTTAACCAGAGCAAATAATAAAAAAAAGCTCTTAACCAGAGCAAATAATAAAAAAAGCTCTTAACCAGAGCAAATAATAAAAAAAACTCTTAACCAGAGCAAATAATAAAAAAAGCTCTTAACCAGAGCAAATATTAAAAAAAGCTCTTAACCAGAGCAAATAATAAAAAAAGCTCTTAACCAGAGCAAATATTAAAAAAAGCTCTTAACCAGAGCAAATAAAGAATAAACAATCACTTGCCCCGGCGCGGGCTACGCCTGGTGCCCAGGTTCCTGGCCCTCACTTGCCTGGGGGGAGCTGGGGCATCAGGTGGAGGAGCATCTCCAGGTGGAGGAACATCCACAGGTGCCTCCCTGCCTGCCTGTCTGCCCTCCAAAGCCAGTGCTATGCGGGTGAGCAGTGACTCCTGGGTAGCTGTCTGGGCCTATACAGCCATTCGCAGGCACCTGACCTCCCCCACAAGTTCTGCAGTTGTAGTCTGCAGCTCACCCAGGCTGGTGATTGTGGCTGCGCTGTTTCCAGCCACATCTTGGAGAGCATCTGGTACTGCTCCCGAGGAGGCCAGGCTGTCGGACAGGCGCCTCAACTCCACCACCATTTCCCCCATATGGCGGCTTTGCTGGTCCTGCTGCCTGGCCAGATTCTCATGCAGCATTTCTGCCGCACCCCTTGTCCTGTGGGTTGCCCTCCTGGGGACAGGAGTGGCTGGGCCCCTTGCATAGGGTGAGGACCTTGAGGGGCTGGAGATGAGGGGGATGGGACGGGAGGGACTGGAGAGGGTGTTGGAGGACCCTGAGGGGCTGGAGATGCGGTGGCTTTGTGATGGTCCTGCCACCACATGCGACTCCTCCAAAAAAAGGAAGACCTCCTGCTCGCTGTGGACCACCTCTTCCTGGACCACCTCTTCCTGGACCACCTCTTCCTGGACCACCTCTTCATGGACCTCCTCCTCAACAACCTCCTGCGCGGAGGACTGACCACTCCCCTCCACCAAGGCCTGTTGGCTTCCCAGGAGGTCAGTCACAGAAGCAGACTGCTCAGTGGATGATGGTATGTGACGGCCACTGGCAGCATTGGATGGCCCCGCTTCATCCTGCTCACCTGTGGATGACACAAAACATTCACATGTTGGTGGACCCACACACTTGTCACATAACCCACCACCCCCACCACACATGCAACACACCAGATAGAAGATAAAACACACTTACCTGTCCTCATGGGTGGCTCACTTGAGTCATGGCCCTCCAGGCCCTCCACCTGCTCCCTCCGAAGGCAGCGGGCAATCACTTCCTCCTCTTCAGTGATCCGGGTAGAACAGGGTGGCCCCCCTCCTGTGCCCCTGGCATGCTTCGCAATGATGGCCATCTTGTTCCTGACCACACCACGCAGGTCATTCATTTTTTTAACAATGTCCTGGGGGGTCCTGGCCTCATGGCCTAAGGCATTGACCTGGGCAGTCACTTTCTTAAGGATCTCCTCCTTTTTTGTTTTACTTGTGCTGCCACTGTCAGCACCATGGAGTCTTGAATCATATCTCTTCATGGCAGAGACTATGATGGCCCTCTCATCTTGGGAGAAATTGTTCTTCCTCCTTTCCTTCCTGGGTCCAGGCATTGCAAAGTTCACACTCCAATATATCACACCACCAACAGAATGAAAATGGAGTCACTTTGCACTTGTTGGGCGCATGTGGTGACGTTTTTATGCACTGGGCCGGCCCAACTCAGCAGGGATTTACGCCTACTGTTGTTTTGCGCATGCGCAGAGGGCGGAGCACGTCCAGCGCATGCTCCGTTCGGTCTGGACATCATTTGCATGGGGTCACGGTTCATTAGCATTCTTCACGCCCACATCCCTCCTACCGTCACTTGCGCCTACTTACGCCAACACATTTCAGCTCCGCGAGCGCAACATAGGACGCATGTGGTACGGGAATATGGGAGAGCTCTCTCCAAGTTAGGCCGGCGTAGCGCATCTATGATGCGCTACACCTGAGTAAATATGCGCCGATCTACGAGAATATGGCCCAAGAAGAAGAAGAATACGTCTACAATACTTGATTGGATGGAAGGATTATGGTATACAAGATGACTGAAGTACATACACCCACTTTATGTAATCAATTCCATTCTAGATACCCTGATAAGCCTTCACCTATTGAGATCCCCAGGAGGGTATCCCTTAAGAGGGGGGTACTGTAATCGACGCTTCTGTCGCGTATTGCATTCCACGCTGGAGCGCATACGGCGACCGCGCAATGACGTCATTGCCCAGGCGCCGCGTGCGTTCCAGCCTGGAACGCGGAAGTGCCGAGCGTAATTACGCTTTATTTGGCACACATGCCTCTCCACTATAAACAGAACAGTGTGTAGTATACACGCTATTTTATTATTGTCAGCCGTAGTCGGCCACGCTACAATACTATGGGTACCATCAATCCCTAAACCATGCTGCCATGCAAACTGCCATTGCTGGGAGACCCTAAGATATCCTTCCTCCAGGAGACCCTGCACTACAGAATCCCAAGGCTACTACTAGCTTACTGGAAAACTCTCATCCCTGCAAACGGATAATTACTATTACTGCTGTAGAACTACTCAATTCTTATATACCATTTACAAAGTGTACTAATCGAATCTGGTATAATTAATAGTATCCTGCTGCTTGAATTTACTTAGTGTGTCTCAGCTAATAGCTCTGCAATATCTTAAAGGGACACTTACTCTCAAACCAGCTGAGCTATACTTGCCTCTCTTACGCAAATATTACTTGCATACAGTGGCCCAGAGTCAGGTAGATTTGCCCATTAGTTGCACATGTGAAGAGCAGCTGATTTGCTCTGCGCTGGGGCAAATTGGAAAGATTGCCACCTGATTCAGGATTCCTTTTGTCTGCTAACTTGCTCCTTTGTAAGGCAAAAATCAGGGCGTAAGGCAGCGCAAGTGAAAGTGGGTGTGCCCTATGCAAATGATCTTTTTTCCACTCAGCAGTGGTTTGCGCCTATTTTCAGGGCAAATTCTGCCCAGCTGCTTGCACTGAGCAAATAAATAGGGGCAGACCTGCGCAGGTCCTGTGCAAAATTACATCCTGCTTTTCCCATCCCCCCCTGAGCAAGGTAATTTTGCCCTTTTTGCTGATATGGCACCTCCTCATAAAAAAAAAAAAAAAAGAAAAGCTAATTTTATAGCTTCAGAGATGGAGATACTTCTTGCGGCACTCACGTGCCTTAGTGATGTGCTGTATGGTGCCCAGCGGCAGCACTCCACTGTAGCCCAAAGGAGGGCTATCTATGATGGCATTACCCTGGACATAAATGCCCTGGGTAATGAAGAAAGGACGTGGGAGGACATTCAAAAGAAGTTGAATGACATGCGGCGTAGGGTCCGGGATAAGCTTGTGCTTATCCGTAAGCATACGAGTGGCACGGGAGGAGGACCACCCTGCAAGATCCGTCTAAATCCTGATGAGGAGGTGATCGCGCAAAGTCTAGCGCTGGAGCAGGTGGAGGGAGTCCCAGGCTACGACTCCACTGTTGGGGACTTGGGGACTGGTAAGTTTTTTGTTTTCATATTTGCTGTGTATCATGGGAGGGGGTAGAAGTGAACATATGAGGGGGTAGAAGGGAACATGTAACAAGTTTTTTATTTTCATATTTGCTGTGTATCATGGGAGGGGGTAGAAGTGAACATATGAGGGGGTAGAAGGGAACATGTAACAAGTTTTTTGTTTTCATATTTGCTGTGTATCATGGGAGGGGGTAGAAGTGAACATATGAGGGGGTAGAAGGGAACATGTAACAAGTTTTTTGTTTTCATATTTGCTGTGTATCATGGGAGGGGGTAGAAGTGAACATATGAGAAGTGTGTTGCTCCAGCAACATGTGTTTTTTTGTGTCATCCACAGGTGGTGATGATGAAGCTGGGCCGTCGTCGGCTGCGGGGCGACCCACGCCATCCCCACATGAGCATGGGGTCCAGTCAGGCCCCATGGACATACTGGCCATGTTTGTTGAGGAGGAGATTTTACCAAGGCCAAGTATGGAGGAGGAAGTGGTGGAGGAGTTATTTATCCTCAACCTGGAGGACTCTGGCTACCTCCAGGAGGATCCCACCATCCCTGACCAACCCACCACCCCCGACCATCACGTCATCCCCCTCCAGTGTCCCCCCCTCCAGTGTCCCCACCTCCAGTGTGGCCCCCTCCCCTTCTTCTTTCTCTGTTCATGCCCCAGCCTCTCCTTCTCCCAGGAAGGCTCTTTAAAAAATGAGGGGTGTACCCTCCAGCCTCCGTCAAGGTCTGCAGGAGGAGCAGGCCCGGCAGACCCGCCATCTAGGGGCCATGGTGGTAGATCTGAGGCGGGTGGCGGACAGCCTGGCATCCTCCTCCTCCTCTGTTGAGCAGGCCCTCACCCTGCATGCTGACCGGGAGAAAAAAATTGCAGAGAGCCTGGAGGAAGTCAGTGTGAACTGTTCAGCCATGGTGACCTGCATGGTTGACCAGCAGGGCGCCACCGCTTTACTGACAGCGGAGGTGAGCAGGTTGGTAGGTGCGGTGGTGGCCAACACTGCTGCTGTGCGTGAGGAGGGGAGACTTACCCGGCGTCACCACCGGAACACCACCACCCGGCAAATGCGCATGTTGGCCCAGACCAACACCGTCCTCACCCGCCTGGCCAACGGCATGCAGGCACCAACTGCCAGGAGTGTTGAAGTAGGGGTTGATGCTCCTCCCCCCCTCCATCCCCACCCCATGCTTCATCTCCACCACAGGCTCAACCACGGAGACTGAGGAGCCAGAGCCGGGGCACCCTTGGCCCAAAGATGTCCAAAATTTTTTTTTATTTTTTTCTTGGGCTGAGATTTTTGATTCTTTTGTATATGCTCAGAATATGATTTTTTGTTGGTTTTGTATATGCTCAAAGTTTGAGTTTTTATTTTATTTTGTAGTCCCTACACACGGTGAGGAGTGTATACTACAGTGTGACTGGTGTGTGAATGGGGGGGGGTGTCACTCCTGCTGGAAAAGGGGTGTCACCCTCTGCCATGTGAAAGGTGTATGAATGGACAGCAACATAATTGGAGCCTTGACGCGGCGTTGCTGCTCCCTAATACCATGTGGTATCGTTGGGTCTAATCCAATTTTGGGTGCATGTGGGGTGTGTGTGCTAGGGACCACAGTGGTGTGCACGCGTGCATTCTACCTGTGACATGATTAATGTGTGTGTTTAACGTGAAAAGAGACGTTCCACGAGACCACTCCTGATTGCTCTTCCTTTCCGTAGACCCGGTAGAGTTTCTTCGGGGGGGGGGGGTGATTGCGTGGGGATCACGTATGTCAATCTGCATGCCCCTTCTCTCGGCAAAGTTATGCAGAATACAACATGCCCCGATGATCTGGCATACAAAGTTGGGTGAATACAACAGGGTCCCCCCGGATTTATCCAGACATCTGAAACAAGATTTAAGGATGCCAAATGTGCGTTCCACCACTGCACGGGTACGTGCGTGAGCTTCATTAAATCTTTCCTCTCCTGGGGTTTGGGGGTTCCGGAATGGGGTCATCATGTGAGGTCCCAGGGCATATGCAGAGTCACCTGGAAGGGAAAAGACAGAAGGATGTTAGTCATGCATGTGCCCCTCGTGATGTCTGCATCATGGGGGGGGACAGTCATACCTGACACCCATGTCACTCACCAATTAGCCAGCTGTCTCCATACATGTTCTGGTCAAACTCGGTTGGGATGGGGCTCTGACGGTAGATAAAACTGTCATGGCTGGACCCGGGGTGTTTGGCACGGACATGCCATATGAGGCCATGGGCATCCACGATCACCTGGACATTTATGGAATGCCAGTGCTTCCTGTTACAGTAGATATGCTCTAGGTGACGCGGGGGCGTAGTGCCACATGGGTACAATCAATTGCACCCACAGTGCGTGGGAATCTGTCTATTGAATAGAAATTGGTGATTGCCTTCTGCCACAGGTCATCCGTGGTTGGTTTGATAAATTGGTTGGCCATGCACCTGAGTATTGCAGGGATCACTTGGTGGACACACCTGCTCATGCTGGATTGGGACATCCCAGCCACCATTCCACCTGTGCGCTGAAATGATCCACTTGCCAAAAAATGCAGGGTTGCCACGACCTTCACCAGTGGCTGCACTGCCTGGCCACGATGTGTCTGGCTGCTGATGTCATCCTGCAGGATTCTTGCCAATTCAAGGATTACTTCAGGGCTGAATCGAAACATGCAATACACCTCAATATCACTCATGTCAAAGATGTTGTGGCGCAATCTGTATACCCTCTCCCGTGCCCTCCTACGAGTCGGTTCACTTAATAAGATAGCAAGAACCATAGCTGCCCCTGGCATGTTGGCACACAGATGTGAGATCCAGAAAGTGTGGGTGCTCTGCTTGTTCAGCTCGTCCGTCTTGGTGCTGCTGTAGTTGCTCTCCAGCTGACCTGTGGCCATCTGTTGCTAACTTGCCCCTGCTTTTATAAAGTGCAAATTTGCCCCGGCCAAACAGCTTGCGCGCTTTGGGAGCAAAATGTTCCTCACACGCGCAAGTTTATGAATCAGTGGCAGTTCCTCATTTGCATATTTGCTGAGGGAAAACCATGAGAGCACAAGTTGCTCCCTGAGCAAAATTGCCCCTTAATTGCACCGGGGCAGAGAAACTGCCTCCGTGCAAAAATGGCACATTTCAGGCTTAGCTTGCTTTCTGGGTCACCCGCAAATTTGCCTGGGAGCAAATCCGTACTTGCGCGGCGCAAATCACACTTGCTCCAGCGCAAGTCGTACCTGAATCTGGGCCAGTATTCTTATATGCTACGTGCTTGACATGTGTTGTTAAATGTATATTGGTTTCACGCCCTAAAATATTGAACATGTTCGCTTTAACTTTTTCATGCTAAGGGTTGAAGGTATTTTATACCTTCTCCCTTAGTAGCCCAATGCATTCCTTTATGTTAAATGATGTGATGTAGAGAACCCCCAAACTCCTGTTCTCTGATTGGAGTGACGCCTGTGGTCCGTTACTGATAATCACTTGCATAGAGAAGTGCATTGGAATCTTTAATGCAGTTGTGCTCAGTTGTGCAGTTGTGCTCACTCACGTTTCAATGCTAGGGGTGGGTGGCATGTTGTAATACCTCCACCCATAGTATCTCAACGCATTCCTATATGTGAGAGAGATGATGTAGTTAACCCCCAAACTCCTATTCTCTGATTTAAAGTGACGCCTGTGGTCCAGTACTGAAATTTCACATAACATAGAGAGGTGCATTGAAATCTTTCCTTAAACCACAGTTGTGGTTCACTCCTGTTCACCATAGTTTGTGACACAGTGCAGGTAACCTGCAGGTATACTGCTCTGCACCTACTGAAAGCAGCCCAGTAGCCACTGCAGAACAGATATCCCCATATATACGCTGTGATTTTAGTAATAAACTGACCTTTAAAAACAGTATTCTATTCCATCCCAGACAAGGAGGTAGCGGGAAACATCACAGGGCCCTGCGTATATATATTGTGGCTGAATTATACACGTCCGGACTGGCTCTGTGTTTGTGTCTTGTATCATGTGAGTCCTGTTTGTCAATTATTGTTCATGTTATATTGTGCTCATTTTAAAGATACATTTTTGTATAACTGAGTTTCTATACTGCACTTTAATACTTCACGGTACTAGAATAATACAATTATTTTGTATCGTTCTATGGTGAATAATCATTTGTTGCTAAAGGTAACCCCTTTTTAAGTAGCTTTCCCTTAAGTTACTTTCCTCTCCCAGTCCTTTCCTAATTTTTTAATAATAGATCCATTACGGTTACAGCAATAAAACCCAACGGGGTACATAACCATTAATAGGTATTTCCAGAGACAACCTATTAAACTAGCGTACTTATTGCCATTCCCCCTTTCTCCCCCTATTCACTTAATTATATGCTATTGATTGTGATCTCTATGTTCACTTCCGGCAAGTACGCAATTTCGAATTAAGTGCAGTTTAAAATCACTAAGATTTGACCGAGTTATTACCAGTGAGGTATGGCATTTGTAATTGGGGATGACATCGATCAGGAGATTAAAATAGCTTTCCAGAGTGACACAGCCCATACCCTTAATCAGGACGACGAGATACAAAATAAATTTAAAGAACATAAAAAATTACTAATTAAACACCTGAATAGGAAATGGGACCTGTCATCACTGGAGACCTATATCTCTCATAAAACCGTTCCAAAAGGCCTGAGGGACAGGATAGTCCCCGCTGAACACTTACATACAGATAGCTTTCTCCCTAAGTGGAAGAAACTCTGTATCAATCATGGACTAGCAGTGATGGGACTTATTGTTGATGAGGAGAAAATACAATTGATCTCCATTCAACATCAAATTGAGGAATGCGCAAGAGGTTTGGATGAATTAAAGGAGCAGGTGGAGTTTACTAAACAGAATGACCAATTAAAGAAAGAAATTGAAAAGGTTCAAATAAATCTTAAAATTACCAAACAAGGAAAATTTAGACGAGACATCTTGGAGTTTGAAAAAGACGAGGTCTTTGACCTTACTGTCCGCCGTGGCCATAGTAAATCTATGGGACGTGTATTGCGATCACAATCTAAGCATCGCCGTACCAAGTCACATAGCGAAACTGACGAAGAAACCATAAAATCTGTTATTTTTTTAGACCAGCAGGGGGAGGCTTTAGAAGCCAAGCAGACTTTGCCTCCAAAACAATCAAAAATAAAGCCTACCTCCAGAAATCAAAAGCCATCAAGGGCCAATCACGAATGGACATGTACCAGGAGCCAGAGAAAATAACTGTGAGTGATCCACACCAACAGACATTTGAATCAGGCGACATGAAGGTTATCAACTTGTCTGATCTTACACTGACCCCAGACCACTTAAAATTATTACAGAAAGGCACCTCCTTTTCTCCAGTATCCAATATGGATGAATTCACGGTTTTCAAGGATGTCACCTTGTTCTTACGAAAGGTTTTCTTTCGTTTGCTATATACAAAAAATGAAAGTGAGCTGGTGACAACTGAACCAATAAGAGCAGAGGGTCAGGAAGCTTTCGACATCCTGAATTCACTGCTGGATGAAAATGAGATGCCGGAAGATGAACCCCCTACATTGGCTAGACGTGTTAATTTACGCATACGATCCTTAAAAATGCCCTCACTGTCCAAGAATAGATGGCTTAATCTATTCCTCGATATGGTCCAGACAGATCTGGAAAAGATTGACTGGACCCAAAAATGCAATGACAACTTATCAATTGGCGAACGACAAGCCCTCAAGAATCTACAAAATAGAAAAAATATCGTCAGTAAGAACCAGTGCCGGCCCAAGACATTGTGCTGCCTGGGACCAAGAATGAAATGCTGCCCCCCCCGAAAAAAAATCACGCCAACCAAAAGGCCCCCACATTCATTATTTTATATCATGATAACTAAAGGGGACCCGTCATAGCTCTATACATGTATAAAGGAGTATAAAGCGGACCTGTCATTGCTCTATACATGTATAGGAGTATAAAGAGGACCTGTCATGGCTCTATACATGTATATAGAGGACCTGTCATTACTCTTTACATGTAAAGGAATATCAAGAGGACCTGTCATGGCTCTATAAATGTATATAGGACTATAAAGAGTACTTTACATGGCTCTATACATGTATAAAGGAGTATAACGAGGGCCTGTCATGGCTCTATAGATGTATAAAGAGGACCTGTCATGGCTCTTTACATGTATATAGAGGACCTGTCGAGACTCTTTACATGTAAAGGAATATAAAGAGGACCTGTCATGGCTCTACACATGTATAAAGGAGTATAACAAGGGCCTATCATGGCTCTATAGATGTATAAAGAGGGCCTGTCATGGCTCTATACATGCATATAGGCGTATAAAAGGACCTGCCATGGCTCTATACATGTATCCAGGAGTATAAAGGGACCTGTGAATTGCCGGCGGCCACAATGTCTTTTGCGCAAACTAATCAATGTACGCTAATTGTGTTTTTTTTTTTTGGTACCAAAAATATGTAGAAGAATACATATTGGCCTAAACTGAAGAAAATCGTTTATTTTTCTAAATTTTGGGGATATTTATTATAGCAAAAAGTAAAAAAATATATATATTTATAGCACAAAAAATAAAAACCGCAGAGGTGATCAAATATCACCAAAAGAAAGCTCTATTTGTGGGAAAAAAAGCACGTCAATTTTATTTGGGTAGCGGAGCTGGCGGGCATCAGTATGCTGCCCCCCTAAAAGTGCTGTCTGGTACCCATGGTACCACCCGGTCCCATCATAGGGCCGGCCCTGGTAAGAACAGTGATAAGGGGGGAAATGTGGTTGTCATGCCTTCATTAACAAGGCCTATAATCTTTACATTGACTTTGGTTTAACTAAATTAAATCTACGCTGCCATCTAATGGCCATTTTGTTTAACTGCACCATTTATGTTACAAAGCAGTCAGTTAGAATAGCTGGTTAGGTTCATGCAAGCCACCGTATTTCATTCCCAGAATGCCTTGCATCTTCCTCTTCAGGCCTTTTCCTTTTCACACTGGAAGCAAGCAGATGGAATGCTGAGTTCTGTTCTACGTTACCCATCCAGATCCATCTCGGGTATGTTCATCATTTGTTTCTCTAGCTAAATAGTTAGATAGGGAGGCACTAATTATATGATAATTTATTAATTTATATTTGTTTGTATCTGTTACAGTTTTACTCTATCTTGTATCAATAAAAGTTCAAAAGGATTCTGCGCCTAATGGAATGCATTGGTATTAGAGGAGTTAACAGTGTGCCCGAATACACCCCAGTCACGTGTAGTGAGGGGCATAACAGTAAAACCGAGGCTTCTAAGCACGGCTAGCATACAGAACGCCATAAAAACCAAGGCTTCTAAGCACGGCTACCATACAAAACGCCAAAGAAACAACAGTGTTATCAGCTTCCATATACAGCGAGACACCATGTCACAGATAAAGTCAGAGCACTTCGTGACAAGGTCAGAAGTTTACTCCACAAGCACAAGGAGGTCAGTGAAAAGCGAAACAATCGCCATTGCCCGTGCAAAAGCAGAATCTGCAAAAGTGAAAGCTGACTTTGCAGCAAAGGAGGCCGAAGTAAAGGCTGGGTTTGCTGAAAAAGAGATGCAACTCAAATTAGAAAAGTTACGCATGGAAACTGCATTAGAGAAGTTACGCATGGAAACTGCATTAGAGAAGTTAGCTGCAGAGAAGGAGTCAGCGGCTGCTGCATTTAAGGCAGACATCCTAGAAGAACTTGCAAAACCCACCAGTGAGCGGCTCAGCAACGTGCTTGGGGAAAAATCCGTTGCTCATGACAGTACAGAGCGTACCTCAGAATATGTGCGGCGACACGCCAAACCAGACAACTGTCCGCTTACAGCGCCAAGAGCGGAATCAACTCCCGCCATTCACACGCCTTATATCAAGAAAGAAAGTAAACCCACACTCAGTCAGTTTTCAGCACATTCTGCATCCATCAAAACACTACGTCACAGTTGACCAAATCGAAAATGAAGAAAAACAGGTTAAAAGACGCAGCGACAGCATCTCTGATGACCGCATCTACTCCACAAGTTCCTGGCACAACAAAGCGCCCCCTGGCTACTCACACAACGATCAAGGTATGTCAGATCTCTTCAAGTTCTTAGCACAACGTGAACTGTTAGCAAAGGAACTTGCAAAGTTTAACGATCGCCCTGAAAGCTATAGAGCATGGCGTTCGTCCTTCAGAAATGCAATTAGGGATCTTGGTTTTAAAGCAAGCGATGAAGCCGATCTCTTAGTCCAATGGCTGGGGAATGAGTCATCAGAGCATACAAGGAGAATCAGAGACATTAACATTAATTACCCAACCAAAGGGCTGAGCACGATATGGGAGAGGATTGATGAATGTTACGGTTCCCCAGAAGTTCTAGAAAACTCTCTTTTTAAAAGAATAGAGGACTTTCCCAAGATTCCTAACAAAGGATACCAGAAGCTGAGAGAATTGAGTGACCTAGTGACAGAACTCCAAATAGCCAAATCAGAAGGAGACTTGCCAGGCCTTGCCTTTCTGGACACAGCCCGTGGTGTTAACCCTGATTTGGAATCATTACTTAATTGATGATAAACTCAGGGGTAAACATTTCTGCCGGATGAATGCAATCTATGAACAGAATAAAAACAGACCACATGCTCACCTTCCAATGTTTCAACGGCCAAGAACGTGGCTGCCGTATGAGCAGCTGCCTTTATTTTTAGCATACCAGCACAAAATGCATTTTCATTGGTTCACAATTAAACAGAAACACCCACCAATCCTCAATACCACCCACTGATTACTCCCATTCAGTCTCTTTTTACACTATTCAGAGTTCCTTCAATAATCCCAAAGCAAGGATTTCCTTCATCGTGTCTGAGTGCGGAGGAGGGGAAGACAGGAAATGGCCAACTTCCTCTTGAAAATCCACGTGACATAAACGTTCTCTCATTAAAGCAGACCAGTTTACATAGAATTTCTTTTGGGGTCTGTAAAGACAGGAGCATGGGGGGAAGGGTATTTCCTTTGAAAAGTCCAGGAATGTCGTACTTCAATCAAATTCGGGCCTTATTTACAAAATTTATATGGGGGAGTAAAAGGCCCAGGATTGGTAGGAAATTATTGATCCTACCCAAGAAGGTGGGAGGGATATCAGCACCGGATATGTTAAAGTACTATCACGCAGTCCAGTTGGGCAGGATAGCAGATTGGAGTAGACATGGGGATTATAAATTGTGGATCACTATAGAGCAACAAATGTGCCCTGTACCGTTAGATAGGGCAATATGGTGCTATTCTGCGTTACCCCTTACAGTTAAAACTCACCCAACGATAGGACCAACTTTATGGACTGGAAATAAAATATGTCATAATCCGAACTTCTCAACTAATAATTCCCCCCTCTACCCAATAATAGGAAATCCAGAATTCCAGCCTGGTATGGAATCCCATATACTCAAGAAATTAAAAGAAAAGGGTAGATTTCAAGCCTCCCACTTTCTGGGGGAAAGGGGGTGGATGACAATAGGAGAAATAGCACAAAGGGGAGGGAGCGGTGAGATACCGATATGGCAAGCGCGACAGGTACGACACTTTCTGGAGACTCTGGATGGTGCAGAAAAGTATAAACGGGCACTTACAAAGTTTGAGGAGTACTGTGGAGGAAAGGAACCACTAGCCCATATGATCTCTAAAATGTACACATTATTGACTACACCACCAGAAGACTTTAGAATGTCGAGCCTAGTAAAATGGGAGAGAGATTTAGGCCAAGTTTTTTCCCCAATACAAAGCCAAAATATTATAAATTTAGCATTAAACTCTTCAAGATGCACGAAAATACAAGAATTAAATTATAAAATATTAACAAGATGGTACTATACGCCAGCGCGTTTAAATACATTTTTTCCTGAAATGTCAGATAGATGTTGGAGAGGTTGTGGGGAGAAAGGGACAATGCTACATACATTTTGGGGATGTCCAATAATACAACAATTCTGGGAAACAGTACGGAGAATTACACAAGAATTTACGGAATATCATATTCCAGTTGACCCATCGTTTTTTCTACTACATCATGCTGAAATATATCCGGTGAGATATAAGGGATCAATGATGTGTCATTTGATAAATGCGGCGAAAAGCTGCATTGCAACAAAATGGAAAGATCCCGAGGCACCTCCAATATCTATGTGGCTGAAAAAAAGTAAGGAAAATAGGGATAATGGAGAAACTCCTCCCAAAAACAATAGATAAGAAAGAGCAAATTAAAATGATATGGGCACCTTGGGAATTATTTTTACAGTCGGAGGAAGGTAAAAAGTTAATAGGAGAATAAGATAAAGGGCAGTAGATGGAAGAAAGAAGGAAAATAGGAGAGAGAACATTCTGCGCACGGATGGAGGACAGCGGAGGAGAGGAGGGGTGTTTTGTATTGTCTTGTTAAGAAAAATTTTTCTTCCCTCTTTTTTTTTTTTTTTTTCCTCTTCTCCTAATTCTTCTCTCCGGCCTGAGGATAGACGGCTGGAGGAGGGGAATGGGGGAAGAAGGGGGTCTAGAGGTAGGGATGAGGGGGGAGGGAAAGGGGGGATAAAATGAGGAAGGAAGTGCTGCGGGACTAAGGAGGGAATTAGTACTTTAGATAAAGAATAAATGGATACTTAGTGGGAGATGGAATACTCGGGTAGTCTGAAAATTAGTTTAGAAGTAGAAAGTATTTGGTCTATCATAGAGGAATGGATTGAAACTAGTAGTGATACAGATATTATGAATAGTAAATAGAGTTGAAGAGAGAGAATAAATATAATTCCCATATATATGTTGATGTATAGGACTATGCTCAGTCCTCTTCTTATGTTTCCTGTATCACTTTCTTGCTTTTTGTTTTCTTGGAAAAGAAACGAAATAAAAAAAAGGAAAATTTAAAAAAAAGAAAAGTCCAGGAATGCAGGGGAGTGAATAGAGACACACATGTAATGGAGGATAGCAGGATCTGTTCTTGTATAATGCTGGATTCATAACTTTAGGACAAAATCGGAAGAACCATCTCAAGGAAAATATACACTTCATTTCAGTGGTTCTAATCATAACACAATAAAATATTCATTTTATTTCATATCTAACACAGTCCATCACAGCCCCCCCTTGAAATGAATATTTTATCAGTTCACTCTCTTTGTTATTTCTTAACAGACAAGGACGGTAATGGAGGACATGGTCAATATAACAAAACATTATCATAACCAATATAAACAGAGACAAAATTGCTATACTTGAGCACAAATGTGTTATCACCCAAAATATTGTCCGCAGGTGACATTCTAAATGCCCCCCCTTGTTCACCTAATATCCTGTATAAGGCCATAATTGTATACAAAGTCATTTGTGAAGTGGCCTCTAGGTGTTCAGTAATATACTGGAATGCATCCTTGTTTATAGTTAACAAACCTCTATTGACCATTGCAACCATAATTTATCCAATCTACATTTACATTACTAAGTTAAATTTCAAAAAGAAGCATCCGTTCCCACCAAATTACTATATTTCCCTTCATTAGCATTTTAATTTTATATTGGGCTCTGTCCTAAATATTTTATTTCCTAAAGGAACTTTATTTATTACATTACACTAGTTTTCAGGACTGATCATGCAGCATGAATATTCTTGTCGCATGTCTGTTTAAACAAACATAGCAGCCTTTGGTTCAGTCTTAAAGATTCACTGTATCTCATAGGGATCCTTCTACAAAACACAACTTCCCTCTCTGACTGAACACCTTCGTCACTCCAAAACCTGGAAGATGACCCTTTATTCCATAAATATGGCTGTATCATACCGCATCATCTATCCATATTTGTATTTTTATTTTTAAACTATTTTAACTGACTTTCTTAAGCTATGCAGATTAACACCATTATCATTCTCTTTAAAATGACACCCTCAAAGTAAGGTATTCTTCAAACCAAATGGTGCAAAAACCCACAGTTTAGTAACATATGAGAGAAAGAAAGAATGAGAGAGAAAGAAAGAAAGAAAGAGCAAAAGAAAGAGAGAGAGAGAGAGAAAAAGAAAGAAAGGAAAAGAAAGAGAAAAATAATACTTTATTAATAAGGGCTTTCTTTCAGATCTTCTAATGATTGTGTACAAATTACCTTTTATTATTAAAGAAAGATTTACCCTATAATATGCTTTTATAGTTCATAACATATTTACTTCAGACAACTATAACTTTTACTTTCAAACATTGCAAAGAGCCATTTAAATCACAGCAGCTGAGAATGTTACTGGGTGTCTGGTTTCAACGCTAGTACTCACTCCAGATAGAAGGGTAATTCCCCACAGCCTGTAACCTGATCTGCTGTTAATGACCTCTAAGGGAAAACATCTGTTCCCCCCCATGCTTGGAGCAGATAGTACAAGTTTTAGGCCATATACAATCCAATCGAATTGCATCGTTTTTCTAATTTTTAACTCTTTTTCAAAAATTTTAAAACATATTTGGTTTGTACATCTGCCAACAATCATGTACATCACATTATAACATGACATTCCTTAACTTCCAATAGCGACAAAAGATCGCTTAGAGGACAAATCTCATGAAATCCACTGACCAGTCCCTGCGCATGAACCGACCATTGTTTTCTTTCGATAATGTCACTCATAATCTATATTTTATCCGAAATGTCACTTTATAATAACTTTTAACACTTGTTTATTTTTTAATTTTATTTTTACAATTTTTATAATAATATTTTTTATAAAGTTTTTTAGATTGAACATAACTTTCATATTTTAATATTTTTCTCTGGGGAACCTTATAATAAACCAAACCCAAGTTTAGAATCTGTCGTAAACATTGCTCAAACCTCAACTTATTAATTCTTACAACCAGATCTGTAGGATTTCAGTTAAATATAAAATACCATGTTGTTTACCATAGACTGAATTGTATACAATTCTTCACACAATCTCAATCAACAATTTTCCCATTAAACCTTTGTTCTAATCCCATGTTTATGCTTTGACATGTCATAATACATTTTCAGTTGTTGGGGATAACATATTCATAAACATTTACAGGCAGAATTAAACTTAATTATCTCATTAGAGAACTTCTTTACACTCTGACATTAATTAACTAATTACCCCATATAACCGGGACCCCCCTTTGAGATATTCCAACCCACAAACCCCAGTGGTCACAATCCCATGTATTTGAAAAAAAAATATATAATTTCATTCAGATTTGTGGGCACAGTCCATCATATCACTCATCTCCAGAGAATATTTTCGAAGGAACCTTTTAATCATCACCCAGGGGATATTGGTAATTATCGGTACCTACATCAGAAATGTGAGAAAAAACTCGTACACGAATATTAGTTACCTATTTTCAAAAGCGGTCACATAATCATAGCTCATAACAATCTAATCTAGAGACTGTCTCAAACAAGATTTCAGAAAGGGATAATGTATTGAATGCTCCCCCCTTGGGGCCCCTTACCCACTTAACCCTGAGGATGGCATGGCACAGCATGTGGAATAAAACCATTTAAATGTACTATGTAAAATGTTCTACTGTTCCAATGTGATACCCAGAATCTCCTCATCCCTCATTTGTGACTTGTGAACACAGCTTCTGTAGTCATGAACGCCAGGATTTACACACTCTCTCTACCTTTTGGGCACACCATGGGGTCAAGGCATTGAGGTTGGGGCACACATGACAGTGGGTACATGAGCGGATTCCTCCTCCAGGTAGGTCTGCCACTCCCATCTACATCATTCTCCTCCCTTACGTGTCTGTCCAGCGAAGTGGCATTGTAGTTACCCCCCCCTGGACAGACTAAGGAGGGCATGAAGAAGAAGGCCCGTGGGCCGGAGGGCACAGAATCCAGTATGGGCAGCGGGCAGCGGGCAGGAGGCGACACCATATGCGTTCAGAACGAGGCAAAGCCTTCAGCAGGGAAGAGCATCCGGGCAGGCCCATGCTTCCTCCAGCCGGGCATACAGTTGGGCAGAACGTGAGGGGAAGGAAGGGGCACGGCCTCAAGCAGTCGGGCGGGGCCCATGCTTCCAGCAGGCATCGTGGGCAGAACATGAGGGAAACGAAAAGACAATAACAGGCCCTGGGTATCACATTACAACAACCAAACTGGCAAAAAGCCCTCTATGTATCAAGTCAAAATACAGTGCATGGCATCGTCAGTGTAAGTGTAAGTGGGCAACCCAGATGGGACAGGTCCCCACAGAACACGCATTCAATCTATCCGATTAAAAGGATAAAAAAAACGGGACGAAATAATTCACCTAAATTAATTCTCTGTAGAAGATTTTAACTGTAAAATAAAGACTTAACAATTGCTTATTATGTGCATCAAATGTCTGTTCCATATTTTTTAAACCTCAGGAGAAATATCCCATTATTTACTGATTACCGTTTATTAATTGCGACAAAGCAACTGAAATCGTAGACTCTAACGGACATAGACAGTGCAATATCCCAAGTCAACCTTTTGTTAAAAAAAACTCTGTGTTACAAAAAAAACTGTCTCCTAGGTTGTCGTCCCTGGGGGGGGAGAGAGGGGGGCTATCCTCCAACTTGCAAATGTGGCAGAGCTCAGGGCGGGCAGGATACGGGGGTCTGGACCTCCCACATTCCTCACACACCCAGTTCTATCCCCCCACCAGGGAGGGGGCAGGAGCATATATTATATCAGGGAGGCATCCCAGAAGTATATAAAAAAAAACAGCAAAAATAACAATAAGCCCCATTGTACACATAGATTCGGATATAAAAAATAGTCTGCGTTATCCCAAAAACCTCAAAGTTCTGTGAATCAAAAAGATACATCAGCAGCTGCTGAGAACACCAGACCCATGTGTGTTTTTTTTTTTGTTTTTTTTTTAAAAGGAAACAAAAACTATTTCACTATGTTTTTCTGTTTTTCTGAAATCAATAAAGGCAAGTTACCGTTATCCATCAAAGAAACAGAAACACAAAAAAACTGTCAGCTACATTCTCGGCTGTTATCACACAGCCAGCTTACGCTGCAAAGGAGGGGGGGAGGGTAGGGGCCATCACTGCCTGCGTTACTCCAGCAGAGAAATCTGAAACTCCAAAAAAAAAGTCTGCTGATAGAACTCCACACAGCCTGGAGAGGGGAGGGGGGGGGGGAAGGAGGGTGGGAGGGAAAAAGGTAAAAAAATTGGCTGCAGAGCGTGTGTGCTCGTCTCCCATTTAAAGTGGGCTGCTAACAGCCCTCAGAACAAGAATGCATGTAAAAAAAAACGCACGGACAGACAATAAAACAACACAAAATACACGGCTCTTTCAGCCCCTAATTCTTAACCCCTAACCCCAAAAATGTAACCCCAATTTAGCTTAATCCCATAAAGTTTAACCACTAACCCCAAAAATGTAAAACCCTCAGTGCCCCCCCAAAAGAAGGCAAAACGAACCCCAATCTTCTAATTTCGACTAGAGAGATTTGGTACACATATGGCACAAGCCATATGCATAGCAAACCCATAAAGATCCAACTTCCTTAGTGGCTATCTTTATTCCGTTTTGACTAAAGAGATTTGGTATACATATGGCACAAGCCATATGTATAGCAAACCCATAAAGATCCAACTTCCTTAGTGGCTATCTTTATTCCGTTTCGACTACCCAAGCCACCACCTTGAACTAACTTTAGTCAAGGAAAAACTCAGTCCGCTCGTCTTAGCGACTATCGTACCCCCAAATCCTCTTCTTTCAGACCAGACATATTGACATGTGCATACTACCTCACTTAACCAAACACCAGTAAATCACTGATGCTTATACCCGGGACAGACATGCACACATAAACATCTCCACCCCAAGACATGCTTACCATGCGTCACCGGCTCAGGACCCCTGAAAGAAAAATACTGTCCGCCACCGCCTACAGACATAGACCCCTGAAACAGTCACATTCAAACTAACACAACACTTAAACATAAAAACACAGGTATCAAAGACATAAAACAGCTCCCAAACGTCAAACCGGCAGAAAAAGAACGATGGGTTAAATATTTTTGCTCAAGAAATCTTTTCCCCCCATCTTTGATTGGGTAAGGCGCAGCACGACCAAAAGAATGAAGTGCGTCTGCACGGAAGTAGATCGCTGCAAAAAAAACGCAGCCATGGAGGTGATCAGTCACCATCCGTACAGACGTACCCCACCACATCCCGGGGTGCTGCATCTTCCCAATAGAGCAAAACAAACGTTGGGCGGCCAACTGATTTGGAATCATTACTTAATTGATGATAAACTCAGGGGTAAACATTTCTGCCGGATGAATGCAATCTATGAACAGAATAAAAACAGACCACATGCTCACCTTCCAATGTTTCAACGGCCAAGAACGTGGCTGCCGTATGAGCAGCTGCCTTTATTTTTAGCATACCAGCACAAAATGCATTTTCATTGGTTCACAATTAAACAGAAACACCCACCAATCCTCAATACCACCCACTGATTACTCCCATTCAGTCTCTTTTTACACTATTCAGAGTTCCTTCAATAATCCCAAAGCAAGGATTTCCTTCATCGTGTCTGAGTGCGGAGGAGGGGAAGACAGGAAATGGCCAACTTCCTCTTGAAAATCCACGTGACATAAACGTTCTCTCATTAAAGCAGACCAGTTTACATAGAATTTCTTTTGGGGTCTGTAAAGACAGGAGCATGGGGGGAAGGGTATTTCCTTTGAAAAGTCCAGGAATGCAGGGGAGTGAATAGAGACACACATGTAATGGAGGATAGCAGGATCTGTT
Source organism: Rana temporaria (assembly GCF_905171775.1). Lineage (NCBI taxonomy): Eukaryota > Metazoa > Chordata > Amphibia > Anura > Ranidae > Rana > Rana temporaria. Next base: position 309,108,468 of record NC_053491.1, read on the forward strand.
CTTGTATAATGCTGGATTCATAACTTTAGGACAAAATCGGAAGAACCATCTCAAGGAAAATATACACTTCATTTCAGTGGTTCTAATCATAACACAATAAAATATTCATTTTATTTCATATCTAACACAGTCCATCACAACCCTATAGTGCAAAAGCTACCTTACAGCCTTCAAGAAACCTGGATTACACGAGGCTCCAACTATAAGCAAAGGCACAACGTCCCCTTCCCACCATTCTCTTATTTTGTGGACTTTATTCGCCATCAAGCAAAGGTTAAAAATGATCCTAGTTTTGACATCTCATCATCTGACTCAGTTCTCCCTAGGTCAAGTAAGCCTGCTCTAACCCGCAACTTCAAAGTCACACCTGTTGCAGTACGCAAACCAAGTGTATCTCCAGCTGAGAATCCAAGCAGAGAGTGCCCTCTTCACAAGAAGCCTCATTCATTGTTAAAGTGCAGAGGTTTTAGAGAAAAGACTCTCCAAGATCGCAGAACCTTTCTCAAAGAAAACAGAACTTGTTACAGGTGCTGCGCATCAACTTCTCACATCGGTAAAGACTGTAAGGTGAGCATCAACTGCTCTGAGTGTAACAGCACAGAGCACAACACAGCTCTACATCCAGGGCCAGCGCCATGGACTCTTACCCTCTCACTCCAGGTGGAAGAGCACGGCGGGGAGCAACAAGACACAGTACCTCCTGTAGTTACACCCCAGTGCACCCAAGTATGTGGAGAAGGTTTGTCTAACAAATCCTGCTCTAAGATTTGTCTTGTTACAGTTTACCCCACAGGCCACAGAGAAAAAGCAGTCAAGCTATACGTGATCCTGGACGATCAAAGCAACAGATCACTCGCCAGCTCAACCTTCTTTGACACCTTCAAAATCAAGGAAGCAAACTCTTCATACTTACTCAAGACTTGTACAGGGGTAAGTGAAGAAACTGGGAGAAGAGCCATTGGTTACCAAATCGAATCCTTTGATGGTCAGACAACCCTGCCTCTGCCAACTCTAATCGAGTGCAATCAGTTCCCAACTGAAAGAGAGGAGATCCCTACACCAGAGGTGGCACTCCATCACAGACATCTGAAGGGCATAGCACACCTCATCCTTGAACTGGATCCCCAGGCTGAGATAGCACTTCTCCTTGGGAGGGACATCATCAGAGTTCACAAGGTGAGAAAACAAATCAATGGTCCCCACAACTCCCCCTATGCCCAGAAGCTAGATCTCGGATGGGTCATCATAGGCAACGTATGCCTAGGGAGTGTTCACAAACCAACCAGCGTGAACTCTCTCTTTACAAAGACACTAGAGGGTGGGCATCCATCCTTATTTCAGCCTTTCACCAACAGATTCCTCGTAAGAGAGAAGCCTGCCAGTGTAATTCATTCCAACCCTTACACTGCTAATCTTCTTTGTGATGAAGACAGAGATCATTTAGGATGCTCAGTTTTCCAAGGGACTAAAGAAGATCACAAACTTGCCCCATCTATTGAAGATCATATCTTCTTGGAAATAATGAGACAGGGATTCCACAAAAACAATGAAAACAGCTGGGTAGCACCCCTGCCTTTCAAAGCACAGAGACCCTGTCTTGCTAACAACAGAGAACAAGCTTTAAAGCGCTTTTCTTCCCTTAAACGCAATCTTCAAAGGAAGCCAGAAATGAAAGGGCATTTCTTCTCATTCATGAATAAGATGTTTGAGGATGACCATGCTGAGATAGCCCCACCTTTAAAAGACAATGAAGAGTGCTGGTACCTACCAATCTTCGGCGTCTACCACCCCAAGAAGCCAGGTAAAATCCGGGTAGTGTTTGACTCCAGCTCTCAGCTCGAAGGGGTCTCACTAAATGATGTCCTCCTAAAAGGACCAGATCTCAACAACACACTTCTTGGTGTTCTCATCAGGTTCCGCAAGGAAGCAGTTACCATAGTTGCAGACATACAGCAAATGTTTCACAGCTTCCAAGTCAAGGAAGAACACAGGAACTTCTTGAGATTCCTATGGTTCAAAGACCATGACCCTACTAAAGACATTACAGAATACCGCATGAAAGTGCATGTTTTTGTTAACAGTTCATCCCCTGCTGTTGCCATCTATGGACTTAATCTATCTGCCCAAGAAGGTGAGAAAGACATTACACAGTTTATTGAAAGAGACTTTTATGTAGATGATGGTCTGAAATCACTTTCTTCACCCAAAGCAGCAATAAGTCTACTCAAGAGGACTCAAAGCACACTTGCCTCTTCAAATCTTAGACTGCATAAGATAGCATCAAACAGCAAGGTTATCATGGAGGCCTTCCCTTCTCAAGATTATGCCAGTGACTTCAAAGATCTGGACTTAGCTACAGACTCCCTTCCTATGCAACGCAGCCTAGGACTCAACTGGGACCTCAAGACTGACACCCTTACCTTTCAGGTCGACCAAGAGCCAAAACCCTTCACTCGGCGAGGTGTCCTATCCACCATCAACAGCCTGTATGATCCACTCAGGTTTGCAGCACCGGTGACCGTCCAAGGTAAGATCCTGCTTAGAGAGCTTACTGCAGACACATGTGATTGGGATTCTCCACTACCTCCTGAGAAAGAGACGATATGGGTAACATGGAGAGACTCTTTAAAGAGTTTATCTAACCTACACATACAAAGACCATACACCCACTTTCCTCCTGAAAGGGTTCAGTCTAGAAAGTTATGTGTACTCTGCGATGCTTCAGTCAAGGCAATAGGAGCAGTAACCTACCTCAAGTCAGTAGACATCGAGGGCCAAATTCATATTGGGTTTGTTATGGGCAAGGCCAAGCTAGCACCATGTCCTGAAACCACCATTCCAAGATTGGAACTGTGTGCTGCTGTACTAGCAGTAGAATTAGCAGAACTTAGTACATCTGAGATAGATATAGAACTCGAGGATACAGAGTTTTACACAGACAGCAAGGTAGTGTTGGGCTACATTTACAACGAAAGTAGGAGATTCTATGTCTATGTACACAACAGAGTCCTAAGGATCAGGAAGTCTACACAGCCCACCCAGTGGCGTTATGTCTCAACTGATCATAACCCAGCAGATCATGCCACAAGGTCTGTGCCAGCATCCCGTCTCAAAGACACTACATGGCTCACAGGACCACCCTTCCTGTACAAGTCAGTGCCTACCACTCCAGAAAAGGAGACATATGAACTGTTAGAACCGGAATCTGACTCAGACATCCGTCCTCAGGTTTCCACACTACATACAACAATTTCTAACCAACTGTTAGGATCCGAGCGCTTCCATAAGTTCTCCACTTGGAAGTCCTTACAAAGAGCTACAGCTTGCTTGGTTCATATAGCCAGATCATTTAAAGGCACCCCTACAAGACCAAGTTGTTGCAAAGGTTGGCATTATTGCCACAAGCCATATACAGAAGATGAGCTCACAGAAGCGAAAAATTTAATAATTTGCTGTATCCAACATGAGACTCTGACAACCTTCATGGCTGAAGTATCAGCTATAATGAATGCCAGACCCTTGACATCTATACCCAATGATCCTGAAGAACCTTTCTTGCTTACACCTTCCACTTTGCTCACTCAGAAAGTCGAGGTGATCACAGCTCCTTCAGTCAATCTGGACCCAAAGGACTTATACAGATGCCAATGGAAAAGAGTACAAGTGTTAGCTGACACCTTTTGGAACAAGTGGAAGAAACAATACTTGTCTAATCTACAGACCAGGAACAAATGGCAAGACAGCAAGCCCAACTTAGAGCCTGGTGCCTTTGTTCTCATGAAAGACTCTCAATCAAGGAGAAACGAGTGGCCTTTGGGTCTGATAACCCAAGTGTTTCCCAGTGAAGATGGACACGTCAGGAAAGTTGAACTCAAAGTCATTAGGCAAGGCCAGCCTAAACTTTTCCTCAGACCTGTTTACGAACTTATTCTGTTACTCTCCTCCGGAGTGCCATGATATGTGGTATCCGTGGGAAACCAGGCGGGGAGTGTCATGCCTTCATTAACAAGGCCTCTTTACATTGACGTTGGTTTAAATAAATTAAATCTACGCTGCCATCTAATGGCCATTTTGTTTAACTGCACCATTTATACTACAAAGCAGTCAGTTAGAATAGCTGGTTAGGTTTAGTTCATGCAAGCCACCGTATTTCATTCCCAGAATGCCTTGCATCTTCCTCTTCAGGCCTTTTCCTTTTCACACTGGAAGCAAGCAGATGGACTGCTGAGTTCTGTTCTACGTTACCCATCCAGAGCCATCTCGGGTATGCTCATCATTTGTTTCTCTAGCTACATAGTTAGATAGGGAGGCACTAATTATATGATCATTTATTAATTTATATTTGTTTGTATCTGTTACAGTTTTACTCTATCTTGTATCAATAAAAGTTCAAAAGGATTCTGCGCCTACTGGAATGCATTGGTATTAGAGGAGTTAACAGTGTGCCCGAATACACCCCAGTCACGTGTAGTGAGGGGCATAACAGTGGTTTTACTCAGTCAACAACAGTATGAGAGGGAAACTAAACGATTACTTGGTGATGAATCGACTTACAAGAAACTTGATAACAATCCCCTCCATGCTGTTGTAGATGAATTAAACCACAAACTCAAACTAGCAAGGGATGAGGGCCTCTTAATGATCAGAGAATATAACTACCTTCACGTGTGTGAATATAATATTCCCACGTTCTACACTATTCCCAAAGTCCATAAAAATGCCACGGACCCCCCTGGCAGGCCGATTGTTTCGGCCTGCCAGGGACCATTAGAACTCATTGGGAAATACCTAGATCTACTGTTAAAAGACATGGTGATTGACCTGAAATCTTTTGTGCAGGACACTCAACATGTCCTAGCCAAGTTGGATGAATTACATGCATGTGAACAGCCTGATGAGGTGTTGCTAGTAGGCATTGACGTTGAATCCTTATATACGTCAATACCACACCAGGTTGGTATCCATTCAGTAAAAAACATTTTGGACTCTACCTACCCAATGTCACGGCCACAGAACGAGTTCATTCTCGAACTGTTGGAATTTGCATTGCAAAAAAATTCTTCCAATTCTTGAGTGCCTTCTACCACCAGATTAGAGGGACCTCAATGGGAGCCGCATGGGCACCCGCGTACGCCTGTCTCCATCTCGGCATTTGGGAGGAGGAGGACGTCTATACGTCCTCGATGTACCGCCGCCACGTCTTGACGTGGTGGCGGTACATCGATGACGTTCTGATGTTATGGCGGGGTACTACTGAAGCACTGCACCAGTTCATGTTGGAACTAAATCAAAATCAACGTAATATACGGTTAACGTATACCTTTGGTTCTCAAAACCTATCGTTCCTGGATCTACAGATCACCATGAATCTGGGCCAGCTGAGCACTTGCACCTACCGCAAGGATACAGCGGCGAACACCCTGTTGTACACTAGCCATCACCCCCAATGGCTAAAAAATGGAATCCCTGTAGGACAGTTCCTATGGATTAAAAGAAACTGTTCAAATGTCCGAGATTACAGACAGGAAAGCCAGGAACTATATGCACAGTTCCGCGAACGAGGCTACTCGCATGGACAAATCAAGAAGGCCAAAAAAAGAGCAGCCATAAGGGATCGACATGACCTATTAACCAAAAAAAGATCTGTTGATAAATGCCCACAGAACTCCAACGAACCAATTCGGATTATTACTTCTTTTGGGTCCCAGTGGGACTCTGTCCGGATGATCTTGATGAAGCACTGGGGCATTTTGACTAATACACCCGAACTGGCACAGATAGTCAGTGATTCCCCTAAAATTGTTGCAAGGCGTGCCAGAAATATTGGGGACATGTTAATACAGTCGGAATTTATCAGAGAGCCAGAAACAACATGGCTTTCCGACTACCCACGGACTCTTGGCATGTTTCCGTGCAACAAATGTCAGATCTGTCCCTATGTGCATCGTACATCAACATTCTCCGACGCTCATGGACATGACACGTTTGAAATAAGGAACTTAATAAATTGCTCCTCCTCTCGTGTCATCTACATGATCACTTGCCCATGTCCAAAAATCTATGTAGGCAAAACCAAGAGAACCCTTAAAGTGCGCATTGGTGAGCACCTGAGGGAGATAAACGATAAGGAGAAAATACCTGAAAAGCCTTTGGCCAAGCACCTTGCTCAGTACCATGACAGGTGTTCCAGGGGACTCACTGTCAAGGGAATTTATGCACTAAAGTTACCAAACAGACGAGGTGACTGACCGCATCCTCCTACGAAAAGAAAAATGGTGGGTTTATCACCTAAAATCATTAGTGCCAATTGGCCTAAATACAGAATTGGATTTGCAGGTTTTCCTGGACCCCTGACCTTTTCACAAGTATGATACTGCACATACAGTATACTGTGCGGTGTCGCCATTGTCTGCTGTCTCCCCCAGGTCTTTACTACTAATTTTTAACATGAACCTTTCTTACTTATTTATGGTCAGATTCTCTCTACTCCTCTCCCTTTGCATGTGAGTGTGCGAGCGCACAGACACACACACACAATATGGGGATACTACTCTCCGTTCTCCAAACTAGCTTCCCTCCCTCAATGTGTGATTACACACAGAGTTACGTAATTAAATAAATATAAAAAATTATAAAAAATCTAATTAATTTCTCCCCCTGTTTTTGTAAATATTAATCCATCAGATTTACATTATATTTACTTATATACTACTATTAATCAATTTAATTAATTTACAACAGCCGGGAATTGAAATGTAAATGTTTTACTTGAGCTCTGTCTGCTTTATACTCACACTATTCCCCTCCCCCCCATCCTCTGAACGATGCTTCCACTCTACCATCATTAATTAAGATGGTAACATTTATGTCCCTTATCTTTATTGTAGATTGCAGTGTGTCCTCATTCCCTAACCCTGTCATGAATAATGCCGCGCTAACAGGGACAACGGTACTGCTTTGATGTATGGCGATACATTGTTCTTGAATAAGAAGCGGCAACTACATCGGACCCAGTTAAAGATTTCTTCATATGGATCCCTTGCTTTATATAACATAATGGGACTTGACATGTTACTTTGATTCCCTAATTTTCCCCAAGGTGATAATCACCAGCTAGCCACCGTATAAATATGTGTGACCACTGGTGATGGGTTAACGTCCGAGATGAAGCTACGCCACTTGCACAGCGAAAGGCGTTGACGTCATCACCCAGCACCAGCAACGCGACGTTCTCTGCTGATGAGACGAGCGGGAAGCAGGAAGAAGACTGCCGTGGATGTGAAGCTCTCGGAGCACCCTGAGCACTCAGCTAATGTTAAATACCTTGCCAGAATTTCAGCGTCTACCTGCCCATCGGCAACTACTGAATCGCTGGCTCATCTACAGTTGGTCTGTGAACTGCGATCATCGCACAACCTACCATGCCTAGCGACTTGGCACCGGTACACCTGCATAACCGATGATAACTCTATGATAAACTATTGTCCGGTTTGCATGGTAACAACGACGCAATGGTAATGTATTAACCTTCTTTACTGAAATCCACTGGACACTGGAATCAGATCCTTCATTGATCTATGACCAAATCTGCTTACATGCTGGAATTGCTTGTTTTATAATGATGATTGGACTGCTCATCAATCAACAACAAATGCTGACCGAGCTTTTTGTTACTGAATGACTATTGGCATTTATTGAATCCTAACGGCTACGCATAATCAGGACTGTTTATATACTGCAAATTTCTTGCAACAACCTGACTAACCCTTGCTTTTATCCTAGTACCTGCAGGATTATTAACCAACAATACTAATCAATGCTTAACAATGGCCCCCCTTCAGATAGTGATCACTATGAATATATAAAACCATAACCAATTACAGCTTCTCCCCAGACTGATTATCCTCCCCCTCCCCCCTCTCCCACCACGCACAGGGTTCAGCCATTAGAAAAACGCCCATTGGTAATATTAAAGAAGGTGTTATCAAATTACAATATATTGTATAACTTAAATCCTTCTTTTAATAACCTTACTAACCAATTCATAAACCTTATTTGATGGGGCGTATATATCTTGTGGCTGAACTATACACATCCGGACTGGCTCTGTGTTTGTGTCCTGTATCATGTGAGTCCTGTTTGTCAATTATTGTTCATGTTATATCGTGCTCATTTTAAAGATCCATTTTTGTATAACTGAGTTTCTATACTGCACTTTAATACTTCACGGTACTAGAATAATAAAATAATTTTGTATCGTTCTATGGTGAATAATCATCATTTGATGCTAAAGGTAACCATTTCCCTTAAGTTACTTCCCTCTCCCAGTCCTTTCCTAATTTTTTAATAATAGGGCCACATCAGAGGGCTCTGCGGGCAGGCCCAGACTGGGACAAAAAAAAATAGGCCCGGCAATTAAGGCTGAGCAGCCAATTTTCCATCAACCGCTCGTTCGTGAGGGCCGTTGGTGACGGGATAATCACGCAGTCGATCCTCCGCACTGGGATATAATGGGGACTGCACTGTAATGATTACAGCTCCCCTTTACAGTGCAGTTCCCTTTTCATCACAGTGACCCTACCAATCACAGCTCCCTGTTACATTGCCCCTTGCAGTCAGGCCCCACCTTTTTCTCTTTAAAAACAGTGGCCCCTTTTACTCTTTGCCTCCCCTGCACAGTCCTACCTATGGCAGGGCAGGATTCAGCCTGTGTGTCCTCTACCGGCTGTAGATCTGGATCATATTAACAAACGGGTGATTACGGAGGACTCCTGCTCTCTGTGCAGATCTCCAGCTCCTCCCGCCCCAATACTCTGCTGATATGATGACATCGTTGGATGGGTGGGAGAGCCAGTAGAATGCATTAAGGTGAAAAAATTTTTTCCTTTACAACTCCTTTAAGGAACTAATGGTCCAAGCCAGATAAAAGACAGATTCTGCGGAACAGAATCAATAAATTGTATCTGTTCCGACCCATGAACGTGGAGCCCAGAGTGTATGCATCCCTACAGCGCCTGGCAAGGCACATTAGTCTTCCATTGAAAGGAACAGTGTCTTTTAAAAATGCAATGGAACGAAAGGCCGAATCGGAATTAAAGAGAACCTTTACCACTGCTGTAGCTGCCTGCAGGCCGGCGGTGGCCCTGACCTCCCTTGCCAAAGCCGTTAAGGTATGGGCCTCAAATATGGAATCTGCGCTGGGTTCCCAGGCACAGGAAGAAGTGTTCTCATCTAACCTACAAGGCTTGAGATTGGCAGCGCAGTTCATGACGGAAGCTGCAGTGGATTTAATCAGATTCACCTCTCGTATCATAGCCCACTCAGTCACGGCTAGGCGGGCCCTTTGGCTCAAGCATTGGTCGGCAGACAACGCCTCAAAGCAGGCTTTATGCTCAACTCCCTTTTCAGGGAATACGCTCTTTGGAAAGACAATGGAGGAAGCAATTCGCCAGGTGACAGGAGGAAAATCTAGTCTTCTTCCCCAGGATCGGAAGCGGCGTCCGCAGCCATTTCGGTCAGATAGAAGACCCCGGGACCAGTATAAGGAGGCCAGGTCCTATCGGCCGGGCAGACAGTTTTCACGCTTTCCATGGCAATCCCGCAGTAACTTTGCAGATAATTCCAAAGCAAAGGCCCTGCAGGCATCAAAGTCTACGACCAAGTCCTTTTGAAGGGCGGCATGCCCAGGGACCGCCAGTAGGGGCAAGACTTGCCAGTTTCGGCAATACATGGGCGGCAAGAATATCGGATTCTTGGGTCCTAAAAGTAGTTCGGATAGGTCTTCATCTGCAGTTTCAAGATACTCTGCCAAAAAATTGTTTTGTGGTAACATAGGTGCCTGTTTCAGCGTAAAAAAAGAACATCGCTGGAGGTATACATCAGGGAATTGCTCACTCTTCAAGCTGTCGTACCTGTGCCAAAGGAGGAACAGGGCTCCAGGGTATACTCCCCTCTTTTTCTTGTCAAAAAGGCATCAGGAAAGTGGCGACCTGTCCTGGACTTAAGGGGCCTGAATTATTTTTTAAAGCCTCAGACGTTTCGGATGGAGTCCCTCAAGACTATTGCAGCGGTGACCTGTCAGGGCGACTGGATGGTCTTGGTGGATCTGGAAAATGCATACTTCCATGTTCTGATGGCCAAAAGTCATCAACGCTTTCTAAGGTTCTGTTACACAGGCGAACATTTTCAGTTCAGGTGCCTTCCTTTCGGGCTCAGCTCGGCTCCAAGAACCTTTATGAATGTTCTGGTAACGGTAATCGCCTATATCCGACAAATGGGGATAAGAATATTCCATTACTTGGACGACATCCTGATCCTTGCCCAGTCAGAAGATCTGTTGCTGCGGCATCGGGATCCTCACCACCCTATCACAGTTCGGATGGATGGTAAACACAACAAAGAGCCAACTCACTCCGTGTCAAACCATAGTTTATCTGGGAATGTCTTTCAACACTCTCCAATACAAGGTGTTTCTTCCGCAGAACAAGATCGATCACGTGACAACAGAAGCTCTGAAAATGAGAACCTCCCCTACCGTTACAGTCCACAAGGGGATGATTTTTTTTAGAAATTCTGACGGCCTGTATACCTGCGGTGCCATGGGCACAGTGGCACACTCGGCGATTCCAGTTTGCTCTTCTCAGTCAATGGAGCCGTGGCTCGCTACATCAGAGACTATACATCCCTCCCTCCATTCGCAACGACCTGCAGTGGTGGGGCAGACAGGATATCCTAGGTCAAGGGAAACCCATCAAACCTGGAGGTTGGATAACGATTACATCCGACACGAGTCTCCAAGTTTGGGGTGCCCATTGCATGGGACAGCCTGCTCAGGGCAGGTGGCTCTCTCAGTCCCCCTGTTCCTCAAACCTACTAGAACTTGCAGCAGCCAGAGAAGCTATGAAGATCTTTCTTCCCATCATTTAAGGGAAAAGCGCAAGACTGTTGATGGACAACAAAACAGCTGTTTCATATGTCACGAAGCAGGGAGGAACGAGTTTGCGCTTGCTGCAAATAACAGCAGAAATCTTCGAGTTTGCAGAGGTGCTCCTGCTAGACCTTGCAGCAGCCTATCTTCCAGGGGCGCAAAAAACCCTGGCAGATCATCTGAGCCGCAGTTTCACCAGCAATACAGAGTGGAAGTTGAACCCGAAGTACCTCAAGGGGATCTTCAATCAATGGGGAATACCCAAGGTAGACCTCATGGCGACACCCAAGAATTGTCAGGTTCCCCGGTTCTTTTCTCGGTACTTCTGTCTGGAGGCTCTGGCACAAGATGCTCTCTGCCAGAAGTGGAACTTCAAGCGGGTGTACATCTTTTCCACTACAGCTCTAATCCTTCGATCATTGCTGAAAATCATGGCGGAGAAGGTTTTGACGATAATGATTGCTCCGTACTGGCCGAGGAGGCCATGGTTCTCTCTCCTTTGTCACCTGGCGACATTCCCTCCAGTCAGGTTGCCTCAAAATCAAGATCTGCTCCTTCAGCGCGACCAGTTTCACCCCAATCCAGTTTGCCTAGCCTTGACTGCATGGCTTTTGAGAGGGACAGGCTGAACGAACTAAATCTGTCAGAATCAGTAGTGTCAACCCTACTTATTGCAAGAAAACCTTCTACTAAAAGCACCTACCATAGAGTCTGGAGGAAGTTTGAGTCCTTTTCCACGCAGCAGGGATTTTCGCTCCAGAACCCATCGGTGGCTGATGTGCTGTCCTTTCTCCAATCAGGTCAGGTCTCAGTTATAATACCATTAAGGTACAGGTTTCGGCGCTGACAACATTGACGGACGTCCCTTGGGCCAAGGTCCAACTTGTGGTCAGATTCCTCCGATCGACCATCAAAATTCGGCCACCAATTCTTTCCATGGGCCAGATTCTCATAGAATCGGCGTTGGCGTAGTCAAATGAGAACTGAACGTAAACGCCACCTAGCAGCCAGCGTAGTATTGCATTTAGGATCCGACGGTGTAAGTGACTTACACCAGTCGGATCCTAGCCTAATTCCGGCGTATCTTGTTTTGAGAATACAAAACAATGATACGCCGGCGGGATTTTCGAATTACGCCGGTGTATCTGTAGATACACCGGCGTAACTCTTTTGAGAATCTGGCCCCATGTTCCCAAGATGGGACTTACTGTTGGTTCTAAGAGGTTTACTGAAGTCCCCTTTTTTTCCGGACTCAACTAGCTCAGTGTATCACCTAACCCTGAAGGTGGTGTTCCTGACAGCAGTAGTTTCAGCTCAACGAGTTTCCGAAATTGCCGGGTTTTCTTTTAAGGAGCCATTCTGCCCGTTTTTCCAGACAGTGTTGTGTTATGTCCTTCGCCGGATTTCCTACCGAATGTTTCGTTGGAGTTCCATTTTAATTGGCACTCGGTGCTTCCAGCCTTTCCACCAACACCGATGGACCCGGAGGGGTTGGAGTTACACAAGTTAGACCTAAAGATTATGTTGCAGACATATTTGGAAAGCATTTTGAAAGTCTAAAGCTCTTTTCGTATATCCAAATGGCCCTAGGAAGGGCATGCTGGCCTCCCCAAGAGTAATTTCGTCCTGGGTAGTGAAGACGATTCAGATGGCATACTCTCTAGGTGGGCTCTCCCCCCCAGGAGATTTATGCACACTCGACCAGGGCAGTCTCATCTTCCTGGGCAGCTTGGTGCAAGGTTTCGGCAGACGTGGATTGTAAAGCAGCGAGTTGGAGTTCCCCTAACACCTTCATTAAACATTACAAACTGGATGTGGCATCTTCCAAGCTGGGTCTGATGGGAACTTCTGTTTTGTCATCTGCTCTGTCTGGTTGTTAATAAATTTTCTTTTGGCAGCACCTGGTGTCTGATTTTTTGTATTCTTCCCTCCCTTGGTGTGTGCTAGTTAGGTCCCGAGGTTGTGCTGGCATGAGGCTGAGCCAGGAAAATGTAAAATTGTTATCCATACTTACCATAATTTTCCTTTCCTGGCTCAGCCTCAGGACAGCACACACCCTCCCTGGACCATCGCAAGCTATTCATAAGAACACCTGCACCAGGCACTGCCTGCCTTTTATCTCTCTAGACAGGGGTGTCCTATACGGGGTCAAGGGGTGGGGTTGACCCGAGGTTGTGCTGTCCTGAGGCAGAGTCAAAAAAGGAAAATTACGGTAAGTATGGATAACAATTTCCATTTTCTCTATCTTTATCCTTTATTTTTCACTCGTATTTTTCTCGTATTTTCCTCTCCTTTTCTCTCTTAATACATCCCCCCTTTTTTCTATCAGTTCTTCTTTCCTCCTTCCCCTCTACTTCCCCCTTTCTTATCTCCTTTTTGCCGCCATTCATCTTTATTTATTTACACTTTCCTGTGTCCTCCATCACTCCTTGGTCTGCCTTTTCTCATGTACCTGTTTTCCTTGTCTCCTGAACTTATGGCTTCACTTCTCACGTGTACTCACTGTCTCCTTCACTTTGGAAGGAAGTAATCTGCCTAGGTGGGTGGGGTCTCCTGACGTCATCTGTTTCCATGACATCAGTGGCCCCAGCCCTGGCAGTGCCCCGTTGCCTAGCTATAGCCGGCCGCAGCGCGCCTGCACGGACAGCGATCGCTGTTTTAATTGGATCTGATATGCTGCCTAGCAACTACGGATTCCTGCATTCACACAGCGTGAGTCACGCTGTTCCGTGTACAGATCTACTGCCAGCGGAGAGGAGACACGTCCGCACAGCGGGAGGTGAGCGGTGACCCCGGCCTGTGGTAACCCTCTGCAGGCCGTGGCCGCCGCTTAGCACCCGCTGTGCAGCCCAGTCATCAACAGGCATCGGACCCCAGTCCGGGCCTGTCCATGGGCCACATGTGGCCCCCAGGTCACTATGATTTATAAGGAACCTCTCAGTGGAAAAAGAAAAACATAACGTAAAAGTACCATCATCCTATCATAATTTGAATAAAGGTGTGGTTAGACTAGGACCCCAGTCGCCTAGAACAACCAGGGGAAGTGGGAGGGGGCTATTGGACTATATCGGTACTTAGATAAATCAATTTGTCAAAAAAATGTAATACAGGTAAAAAAGTTCAATTTATTAAAACAAGAACATAACATAAATGACTTGAGAGATACACAGTATTTTAAAATTACAAAGGTGGTGATGTAAAACAGTCGATCATACGACCAGCCAACACCTGATAAGATGGTATGGAGGGCCCAAGTTGCGGGCAACGATCAGGTGGAGGGGGTCATATGTATCAAGCTCTCAACTAGTTTCGCTACTACAGGGGTAGCTTCGTCAGGAGATTTTGGGTCTGTGAATACAGATTAACTCTTTGAAGGAGCCTAGGCCCCACATAGAGACAAAGTCTCACGTAGGCTATAGATGGTGATGGAGTTGCCCCCAGCAGTTAAATAGGTCCCAGGGCAAACCAAGTGCTTTTGACTTTACATACAGTCAATACAGATTTCCAACTGCTGGGGGCAACTCCATCACCATCTATAGCCTACGTGAGACTTTGTCTCTACGTGGGGCCTAGGCTCCTTCAAAGTGTTAATCTGTATTCACAGACCCAAAATCTCCTGACGAAGCTACCCCTGTAGTAGCGAAACTAGTTGAGAGCTTGATACATATGACCCCCTCCGCCTGATCGTTGCCCGCAACTTGGGCCCTCCATACCATCTTATCAGGTGTTGGCTGGTTGTATGATCGATTGTTTTACATCACCACCTTTGTAATTTTAAAATACTGTGTATCTCTCAAGTCATTTATGTTATGTTCTTGTTTTAATAAATTGAACTTTTTTACCTGTATTACATTTTTTTGACAAATTGATTTATCTAAGTACCGATATAGTCCAATAGCCCCCTCCCACTTCCCCTGGTTGTTCTAGGCGACTGGGGTCCTAGTCTAACCACACCTTTATTCAAAAAAAGCCCCCAGGTCACTGGTTGGGCACCCCTGATCTACAGAAAGTGATAGAAGTAAAAAGCATATTTTTTTTATTCAAACAGAAACATGAAATTTCAAAGCTTCCACGGACAAAGTGATAGATAAGCCCATTGGGATTGCTTGGGCAGAAAGGGCATTAGAAAGGACTTCTATTTATTATGAAAATTACTATTTTGTCCAAAAAGGTGAACTTTATACAATTATACAATTTTCCTGTACAAGTTTATTTTAGATTTACCAAAACCATATAATAGGAGGTCAAACCCGAACACTTTCAGTTTGTATGCAATCAGGCAGGCCCTTGCACTACATAGGTAAATCTAAAGAAAATTGAATAAGAAAATTGTATGGTCAGCTTAAATGTTTAATAATTATTACATCAAATTGATCTCTGGATAAATCGCACATCTTTAGCAAATGTCCCACGATCAAAATGAATACTAAGATCACAAGTGATAGTATTCCCCAGGGACTTCTCCTCACTATAAAGAGGATAATATATCTAGGATTTAACACAGGGATAGAAAAATAATGCCACCAATTTGACTGAATACAGTTTTATTTCCAAAGGACTTAAAAATGGAAAATTGTATCAAATACTTACCATAATTTTATTTTTCTGATGCCAAGACATGGCAGCATACACATGATATAGCTCCGTCCCTAAATCCACCCACAGCAATCATTTAACTCTATAAAAGTCTGACTGAGAGCTACCTCCCCATTCTCCATATAAAGCAAAAAGATCAGAGGGAGGGTTCGTATGCTGCCATGTCTTGGCATCAGGAAATGAAAATTACGGTAAGTATTTGATACAATTTTCCATTTTCCTGACGCCAGACATGGCAACATACATATGATACATAATGAGCTTTTGAGAGGGAAGGTTTAATGCTACAAACTTAGGGGCAGATTCATGAAGACTTACGACGGGCGTATCAGTAGATACGCCGTCGTAAGTCCGAATCCGCGCCTTCGCAACTTTAAGCGTATACTCAAACTGAGATACGCTTAAATGTTGCTAAGATACGGCCGGCGTAAGTCTCCTATGCCGTCGTATTTTATCTGCATATTTACGCTGGCCGCTAGGGGCGTGTACGCTGATTTACGCCTAGAATATGTAAATCAGCTAGATACGCCTATTCACGAACGTACGCCCGGCCGTCGCAGTAAAGATACGCCGTTTACGTAAGGGGTTTTCAGACGTAAA